>NW_008632898.1:0-46704 GCF_000691845.1 Merops nubicus | reverse complement strand
CGGGGCCGGGCGGGCACGGGGGGAGATAAACCTCCGTGAAATGTTAAGACACTGAAACTGTCACAGTGTGAAGGACGGGGGGAAAACGGGGTTGGTCGTTTTGCTTTTAGGATTCTTACCCGACTCTGTATTTCTGTATTTTCCTCCCTGTTTGTCACATTCACCTTGGCCTGTTCCAGAATCTGCAGCAGCTGTTTTTTGGTTTCCGTATAAGAAAGGCAGGCACCATGAACAAATGCAAGTTTAAGAGACATCCTGATAATTTTAAGCTACCAGAAATAGACCCCATTTGTAAGCAGCTCTTACAGCCAGGATTTCCATGGAAACATTAATACAGACATCTTGAGCCAATTAGAATAATATAGAGCAGCTCTGCCACACAGACTGAGTACCTCTCTTGAGAGTCTGTCTCTTGATCATTGTTTTTTTTTAAGCACAGAAAAAGCACAAGATAAGATGTATCTATGTGAGGTGTGTTTCTTTATTTAGCACTTCAAAAATAGCTCATATTTACATTTCCAAGCAAAAGTAATAAATGCCTTTATAGCAACAGTGGCATTAAGTTAATAAACTAAAAATGGAAGAGTTATGGTTAAGAGTAAAGAGATTTTCTTAAAAGAACCAGTTAAAAATTAGGCTGTGTTAAGTTCTTTTTATAATTTTTCTTATTTTTTAGAGGCTGGTGTTTGTTGATATCTAGCCATATTTCTTATTTCATTTTAACACATTTTAACTTCTTTATGAAGTTACAGTATGCTTGGTGTGAACATAAATGAGATGCTACTGCTCCCTATACTAAGGAACATCAAAGCTAAGCCAAGACCTATGGATATTTATACAAATATTCTCAAAATTAAGGATATAGAATTCTAAAATGGCCATTTGCTTAAGACTTTTTATGATTAGGTTGTGGTTTGGACATGGTCAGCATATAGCTGGAGTCCAAGTAACTGTCCAAATCATTTGGACTTCCCTGCTGAGTGTGAGTGTTACATTACTGAGTGTTCCTGTCTGATTTCTCTCTTTCAGGTCTCATCCAGATTTACTTTAGACAGTGTCCATAAAAAGTCAGGCAAAATGATCCTGCAAACACTATGCATATGATGACTTTCACTGTTGTTTGTAGATGTATTCTTAAATATTTAAATTAAATATGGATGCAGAGCTGGCTAAAGATTTTTCTGTCTTATGACCCAAGTGAATTTTGCCTTGAAGGATAAATGGCTAAAGTGGTAGGAAGAGGAATGGGATTATGGCTGGGAGAGAGAAGCCTTTGCGAGAAGCCAGGCTTTCTACTCTGGATTAGTGGAAGGCTGAAGCTCACGGCCAGTCATGGCCTCATGATGTGCCTTGCACACCCTCCTCTTTTTCTCCTCTTCCCCTCACATGAATAGCAGCAGCAGACCAGACTTTCTGGGTCTCTGGAAGAGACTAAGTTGGCAACCATTTTGTCACAGTTTTGCATCAGTTTCGTTGTCACTGTTAATTTGCTGCTTTGGTCTGCTGCCCACCTTGCTAGAGCTCCTTCTGAGGATGGCAGGCTTTGAGTGTCTTTGCAAAATGCTTCTGGTTTTAGTGTGTAGTCTCTTATTGCAGGTAAACATGAAAAAAAAAATATTTAATATTTATAACACTGCATTTACATTTAAGCAAGGTATTATGGAATAGCTAAAATGTATAAATGATAGTGTAGTTTGAATACACAGTGAACAGCACATCTTCCACAGTGGAAGTACAAGGATGGGAAATAACACACATTTCTATCAACAAATCAAAATAATATAATCCATATCTTTCTTGGTAATTTTTTTTTATATTGATCTAATCTACCACTTTGTATAACAGTCATCATCACTGTAATGCTTAGAAACCTAAATAATGACTCAAGATATCATGTTGTGCTGGGTGCTATACATTTATCAACAAAATACTATCAACAGATAAGTTGCTAAGCTGCTATCCATCACATGTGAGAAGAGGTGGCAGTCCAGTGAAGTTGCCCCTGTCTGGAAAAGGGGAACCATAGCCTCTATTTTCAAGAAGGGGAAAAAGGAGGACCCAGGGAACTACAGGCCAGTCAGCCTCACCTCTGTGCCCAGCGAGATCATGGAGCAGTTCCTTCTGGACACTATGCTAGGGCACATGGAAACTAAGGAGGTGACTGGGGACAGCCAACATGATCTCACTGAGGGCAAATCATGCCAAGACAAATTTGGTGGCCTTCTGTGGTGGGGTTAAAGCATCAGTGGATAAGGGAAGAGCAATTGATGTCATCTACTTGGACTTGTGCAAAGCATTTGACACTGTTCTACATGACAACTTTGTCTCTAAATTGGAGAGACATGGGTTTTGACTGGTGGACCACTTGGTGGATAAGGAAGGGGCTGGATGGCTGGGCTCAAAAAAGAGCTGGGGTCAAGGGCTTGATGTCAAAGTGGAGACCAACGGTGAGTGGTGTTCCTCGTGGTCAGTACTGGGACCAGTGGTATTGAACATCCTTGGTGTTAACATGGTCAGTGGGATTGAGTGCACCCTCAGCAAGTGTGGAGATGACACCAAGCAGTGTGGCTTGTTCGACACACTGGAAGGAAGGGATGTCATCCAGAGATCCCTTGTCAGGCTTGAGAAGTGGGCCTGTGTGAACCTCATGAGGTTCAACAAGGTCAAGTGCAAGGTCCTGCATCTGGGTCAGAACAGTACCTACAGGGGGCCTACAGGAAAGATGGGCAGGGACTCTTTATCAGGGAGTGTAGTGATAAGACAAGGGGTAATGGCTTTAACCTGAAAGAGGGTAGGATTACATTAGATACAAGGAAGAGATTCTTCGCTACAAGGGTGGTGAGACACTGGGACAGGTTGCCTGGAGAAGCTGTGGATACCCCCTCTCAGGAAGTGTTCAAGGCCAGGCTGGATGGGGCTTTGAGCAACTTGATCTAGTGGAAGGTGTCCCTGCCTGTTGTAGGGCATTTGCAATTAGATTATTTTTAAAGTCCTTCCTAACCCAAACCATTCTGTGATGATTCTATGATATAAAAACCTAACCTAAGTATTTAATTCTAGACTGATAACTTAGTTGCACTGTAGCTGTTATGCTGATTTGGGTTTTTTTAATACTTCTTTGGTAGTTGGTTATCTGGAGGTTGCAATGACTTGTGACTAATGATCATTTGGTGTATGAGTATATTTTTAATTGCTTACTATTCTGAATAAATAAAATTTATAGGTTGAAAAAGTTGTTGCTAGACTCTTTCAGATTGCTGGGAGTCTTGTAGAAGTCTAATAGAAATAGCCAGATTTGTGGAGCTTAGTTGTTTTTGATTTTACACCTGGCCCAAGCATTACTGAGGAGTATCTGAATGAGTACTGAGAGACCAGGTGTTGCAATTCCTTCCATATTTGAGTTTGACAAAGGAATTCTCAAATGGTAAACAGAGGCCTTGCACTCCAGTATAAGGTAGAATAGTTTGCGTTTCCTTTGGTGGAGACCTTTCAGAACATCCAAAGGAAAATAGTTGTTTGAGTTTGTTTGAAAAAGGGGGAAAAAAAGATAAAACCTGATATCATAAAAACTGGCATTCTTATGGCAGACAGTGACTTCATCCAGCAGAGGGAGTAGCCGACCAGCGTTGGGGTTGGCTTTGGGAAATCCCTCCTTAGGAAAATTTGTAATGAAAGCCGTTTGACTGCCGGTATAGTATTTAAAATGATGTTATATGGCATGAATTACAATGATGAGTGAACTGTTTCTGACATTTGCTTAATATAGTCAACCATCAAGATACACCTCATAAATTACATTTTTGTTGAGAAGATTGAAGAGACGGTAAGAATCAGTGTATTGATTAGTGTTATAAATATTCAAAGTGTTAAACTGAAGACAGTTGCCTTTCGTTGTGCCTGTACATAAAGGAATGTTTTTCTTTGCCTTCTTGTACTGATCTTAACATAGTCATAGAATAGTTTGAGTTGGAAGGAACCTTCAACGATCATCTTGTCCAACCACCCTGCTGTGGTCAGAGATGTCTTTCACTAGACGAGGTTGCTCAAAGTCTCGTTCAGCCTGACTTTGAACATTTCCAGTGATGGGGCATCCACAACTTCTGTTCAACAGCCCTTGGAGATGCCTTCCAATTTACCTTTCTGTGTGATTGGTTTTGTCTATAGTCTTCTAATTAGCACATGAAAGGCCTCTGCAGCATGCAGAAGTTCTCAGGCTGCTCCCTCTACCTGCTGCCCTGCTCTCTGCTGCTACAGAGTGAGGTCGCACTTGACAGGGTGGGTGCCTTTTCTCCCCTCTGTGTTGAGCCTGTTCTGCTCTACAGCCATCGTGCAGTTTTGGGTTAGAGCCTTCCTCTTTTCCCTTGTCCTCCCACCATGCTTCCTGACAGGGATTCAAGCCCATGCTCAACATTAATGTAGTGGTAGCAAGGGGCCCTGTCTTGAAAGCAAGCAGTGTTTCATCATTTGAGTTTGCACAGTGAGTAAACCAATATATCATTGTGTTGTCTTTATCCATCAAACGTGTAGCAGTTGCTTCAAATATTTTCTGGTTTTAAAATTCAGTTTTATATTTATATAGACCAGCTGTGTTACAGTAATAACAAGTCAGAATCAATACGGATGTTAGAAAATGCGGAAAGTATTTCTGCCCACTGAATGTATAGGTGAAAAGCCATTGTTTGGGAAAACTAAACGTGAGTGGATGGTGAATTGCATAGTCGGAATTGTGATGATGAGCTTACAGAGGCCAGAGCAGACTGAATGACAACATCTAGATGTGTACCATCCAGCTGCACCATGGGGAGTGGTGGCAGTGAAAAGTGGGCAAAGAAAAACGGTTCTCTAAGTGTCAGGGCTAGAAGAAAATTTAAAAACTCGGATGTTGTTTTTGTGATAACTTATAAAAGCTAGTTCCTTTATAACAGACAGAGGGAAATATTAACAAGAGAGTGTGTCCCAGGCCAGCATCTTTTACATTCATGTAGATTAATGTCTAGTTAAAGATATGCAGTCATGTTATGAAATTTTTAACAGGCATAAAACCTTCTAGTGTATAGTTTCCATTAAATATTCACTTAGATAACAGCAATTTGCTGATAAACTTTTAAGAACCAATATACTTGGGATGTTCTTGCTGTATGTGAGCTCACAATGCAAAAAAAAATTTATCTTTGTCCTTTATCTGAAAGGGAAAAATGAGAAAAATGGTTTATTGGTTATTGTATGTTATTACTAAAAGGCAATACAAAGTAATGTGATAACACAGTCTTGAACAGGAAATCTTTTTTTAAACTGCATTTTGTTCTCAATAGTGGTTACAAGATCAATTTCTGGCCATGCTTCCCATCTGACATACTCTCTAATCCATTGGATTAATCTTGTTTTAAATCCTGGTTTTCATTCAGTAAATAACATTATCCAATCTTCTACATATTCCTTCTTTAATGCACATTAAAAAGAATTGTATTCTAAGCAGGACTTGTTACAGAAATACCATATACTTTATGACTATCCTAAACCCAGGGCTTTGAAATCTAACAACAGAAATATGCCAGTACATGCAGTACTACCTTTAAAAACTGAATGAAAGGGAAGTGATGAAAAGCAATGCCTCTCTTTTATGATATTTTAAAAGATGATAACAAACTTGTGTTTATTGTAACAGTTTCATATCTAGATGCTACTTTGTTGTTAACACAGAGGCATTAATCTGGAGTTTCTTTTTGCAGGTGCTGCTTTGTGGTGTAATTGTTATGCGTCCAGATGATCCACTTAGGTTTTTAGAAGAAAAGCTCAGAGAAATAATGGAAAAGGGACTAGATGCTGTCACGTGGTAAATACTAAAGAACTGTGTGTGTGCTATGTGATTTACTGTACTGAACTTGCACTTTTAAAACATGCTACTGGCACAGCATCTACCGTGTAGACTGCAAGTTAAATGTTAATGCTGCCTTTTTTTTTTTTTTTTTTCAAATGTTAATGGCATATGATATTGCAAACACAATAAGACTATGTAACCTAGATTTAGTGCTTTTCTTTGTTTAGTTGATATATTAAACCTTACTTTTGTGATAATCAAAACTGGGGTAGTATTACTTGTTATAACTTCATTGCTCCCCTCAGTATATTTGCCCATATGAACCAGGGATGTGGCCTTCAAGCACTGAATCATTAATTGTAGTATTTCTCATATTTTCTCTTTTTGGTGGATTCTTTCACCCCTTAAAGTGAAGTTATCACAGTGTGAGATTAAAAAGACAAAGGATTTAGTTCTGTTTACACCTGAATCTTAGAAAATATTGTGATTGACTTAAATGGGAGCAGGCTTTGGTTTCTAAAATATGGGCAACTTCAAAACAACTTACTTACCTAGACATGGCATGGTCTGTCCGCAACAGCAGGAAACGTTGCTCCAGCTACTGAAAAATTGAAATGTCTCTTCAGTCAATATTAAGATAAAAACTAAAACAGTATAATCTGATAGGAAATGTCCAATTACCTGGAATGTATAAATCTCTAACGTACACATAGCTCTAAGAGCAGCAATAAAACCTGATTATTTTTTTTTCATATTTTGTAAACACATTTGAAAAATGGCTGCTGTAGGTACTTATAATGAAAGTGATGTAGGTCTTAGTCTTTTAATAATAACTTTATAAGACCATAACATGTAACTGTAATCTGTTAGGTACAGAGAAGAGATGCCTTTTCTTGTGGGGATACTAATATGGTTAATATAATTTACTTCTCTTTTACAGGTATATGTGTATTGATCTGTCTTTACACCCCAAATTAAAGAAGATTTCAGAAACTTGCCTGAACACTATTTTTGGACTAGATGGTGGACAACTGGTAAAAGTCATTGAACATTGCATTAACCCTATGCAGTGAACAAATCTTTTAGGACAGAATACTCATGTTCTGTTTTTAAGTATTCTCATGTTACTCTTCTATAGCTAATGCAAGGAATATACTTTGCATTTCTTTCTGTTGATACTGATTTGTCTCTAAAACATAATGCCATCAGAGATGAGCATAGCATCTAGGTGTATGGCAGGGAAAAACTAGTTCCTGTTTCATAATTTAAAAAAGAGTTCCACATAAATATGAATCTAGTTTTAATAGTGTGGTTTTTTTCTCTGCATTATTTAGTTTTACTTAGGCCTGTAGAAAAGAAAAACTGTTATTTTAAAACATGTAGAGAAGGAGACATTTGCTATGTGATCATGCAAGGAAGCAGTCTAAGCAATTTAGTCAGTAAGCTGGCATGCAGTGTGACCAGATCTTTCTCTTAGTTATCTCTGTATATTTTGTCTTCTCTTAGCACTTCTGTACTGTGAGTTTGCTGAAATTTCATTTCATCTGTTTCCTCTTTTACCAACCAGTCAAGTATTATATTAATCAGTCTAAAAGTGGAATGGTTGACATATAAAATATGTGTATCAAATATACAAATGTATATCAAATCCTCTCATAGATTTTCATAGGAGTAAGAACAGTTAATTAGACAAAACCCAGTACTTTCTGAGGACCAGCTGCTATTTCCACATTCAAAGGACTGTGTTTTCTTCTACAAGGGTGTTCCTAGCCCATAGGCTTACACAGTTTTAATTTGGTAGAAGCCGAAACAGGTTTATTAAACTACCTGTGTGTTAGAATCATATGGTAGATGGTTTACATACAAAGGGATCATGAAAAGGTTTTTGCAAAGCATAGCTAGAGTATTTGTTTAATATGCTAAATTGCTGGGTACAGCTGATGAGTAGAGTGGATAAGAGGGATGAAAGTCTGAGTTTCAGTTATTGAGCTTTCCCTCAAGCACACAGATTAGTTCTGTTTTGTACACTAATTGAGCTTTTCCTTTAACTTCTGTGCATAAAAACAGGAGTGTAATTTGGTAGCAAAGTATTTCTAACTCTACACAGAAAATTATACTTGAACATTCATCTCTTCAAAAATAGATATTTAAATGTTCAACAATCAACATGGAATATATAAGGTTTCATATTTTTGTCTGATTTTTTAATATTCATAATATAGCACTGTCTTGTGTACTATAATAATATAACAAACATTGTAAGATAAGTACAATAATAATATAACAAATCGTCAATGATTTGTTTAGATGACTGGAGAGTTATGTACCAAAGCATGGGACTTTTACAGCAGAAACTTAATGAAGCTGTATTTTGGGTAAGTATATGCATTTTACATATACCTGAGGAACATCCTAGGAAAAATCTTTTACCAAAGGAATATTTATGTAGTTCCATTCTGGGAGGAAGACATTTTTGTTTTAATAGAACAACATGCAGAGAGATTAGAAACTTATGTTTGAGTTTATTTTTCTTCAGCAAAGTTATTCTGTGTTAAAAGTAGTAAATTCTGAATTTTTGCCTGTTCCAGACTTGAACAAAGTCCTTTGTAATTTCTGTACTTTATTCAACTCTATTTGCCAAGAATATGATAGTATACCCAGGAATGAAAGGGTAATTTTCATTTGGGTCTAAAAGTAAAAAATCTGTGTTCTCTTCTGCTCATAAAGTTTTCTTTATGATTTGAAGTAGGTAACTCATACTTTAAATAATCTACAGTTTCCTTTTAAAAATGGGGATAATCCATAGATACATTTTAAAATATGATAATCACAATAAATAAACATATTCACTGATCTCTTTGTTATAAGCATGTATATAAAAATTTCATGATCCTCCATTTAGAACAGATACTTTTGGGCTACTTTGTTTTGAAAAGCATAGAACACTAATTCTGTACGAGATACAACTCTCATAGGAACACTGGTGTCAACCCTTATTAAGTATCACGGGACTAGTAGGGAGGTGAAGATTTACAGGGTGTACTGGGGTTAGCCTTGGTGAACATCTGTCTAGGCTGTGTTTAGTCTTTAGTGGAATCAAGCAAGTTTTTATTGCTCTGTACTGTAGAATATTAAAAGCAAGCAGAAATTTTATTGAAATGAGTGAATGAATTCCTACTGAAAATATTATCAATGCACATTTTATTTAAATTATAAATAACAAACAGTTCTATTCAGGAGTTTATATTGTTGAACTTGTCCGTTTAGTATTTTGCAGCAAATTGCAGAGTTTTGTAGATTTTACTTTACTCAGGTTGGGAGCCATATTAAATGACTCATTCTCTTTTAAAATTCAGAGGATGGATGAAATATAACCTGCTGAGAAAGAACAAAAGAAAAAAGGCAAAGCAGAAGATGGTTCTAGCAATAGGCCATTATAACATCCAAATATTAAGAATAATTATACAGAACTGGAGCACGTGGGTGCAGATTCACAAGGAAAAAACGACGTGTAAGTCCATATAGCTGCTTTGCATAAGGAAGAAAATACATGCTATATAAAAATAAATTACACAGAATTTAAGTTAAGTTTCTGCAGAAAATTGCACTTATTTCTTCCTATTTTTATTTCAGTGGCTGTGAAGAACAGTTTATTTCAATTGCATTTATAGTACCTATTGCAATGGTCTTAATTATATCTATTGTAAAAAGTTATTTCCTTAAAGAAGCTGAATTGTATAGCTGTTTTGTTGAAACGTTATTTAATAGACAGTCATTCATCTAAAGCATTTAAATGACATACTTTTTCTTACTTGTGGTCCTCAAAATGGTTATAATTACGTGTATTTTCAGTGGCAACAAAGAAACTGCAACAGATCTTTAACAAGACATATTTAAGTTCTGTTTTGAGAGCTTGGTGTGAAGAGGCCCACAGTTCTTTGAAAACAAAAGCATATTTTGAGGTATGTGGTATAATACTTTAAATATAGTAAGCTCTGTCTTTAAAGAGTAACTCAATTAATTCCAACTGTTATGGAAAAACAGCTCTATCAATATTAAAGGAAGCATTTCAGTGTACTACTGCTAATACTACTATTTTGTCCTTATGCTGTTCTGGGAAGCAGATTGTTACCTCTGTATTCTGTGGGTAAAAGTTTGGTCATATCTTAAGCATCAGAGAGGGTTGAATGTTGTTATGGATTATCAGTGATCTATCTGGCTTGGATTAGGTGACTGGTGTCTTAGGGGTAGTATTACCAGTTGAGATGATAATCGGTAAAGATGATGCCTCTGGGTCCCTGCCACCACTGTCCAAGAGGTGTAGATTCCTGCAGAGTGAGGAGAATCCTCAGTAACTTCATCTCCTCCCCAGAAGTGTGGGATAAGCAAAATGGTGATCACCTGAGAGCAGTCAACACATGGACAGCCTCATATGCCCCACGACCAGCAGCCATGACTGGTCTCACTGTGAAAAACAGGGCTCTTCTCATTTCTGGGAAGGTTTCTTCTCCCAAGGAAAAGAATGCCAGAGCTTGGTGGGGTGCTCAGCAGACACCGTGTGGGGAAGTGGAGAGATGAGAGCTGTAAGACCCAGCAGCTGCTGATGGCATGGGGGTTCCAAAATTGCACACACAGAGATAAAGTTCTCCCACTGCTTGGCTCCTTTTCCTTCCCCTGCTGTAGGATGGTTGGAGTGCAAACCAGCTGCTTCTTCTCCCTCCCACAGATGTTCTTCCTGGTGTCTTAAAATATTAGTCTGACTGGCTCGAGTGCACAAAAGATATCCTGTTTCTGGAGCATATCAGGCTGTTCTTAGGGAATAATATTCTTTAATTATTTCCATTCTTAATAGCAACTGCAAGGCCTGGTTTGACTTCCATAGTTAGATCAGAATGTGTATAAATGAAAGCGCATCACCAAATCCACAATTTTTGATGGTGTACTTCCGTTTTGTGTACACTTGTGTAGGCATTTTGAGTGCAGTTAAGTCACCTAAACAGGTTTTTGGTGTAACTCAGCACACCCTGAGATATCTCAGGCAAGGCTAAACCAGACAGGCCTCCAGCTTAAACCTCAAGAAGTGCAAGAATCCTCTGCCAGTCCTATGTCATATCTACCAGTCTTTTGTGGGTAACTTGGATAATCTAGATGACATTGATTTTAAAATGCAGAATTAAACAATCAGTGATCATAATATGTAATAAACTTAATAAGCCAGAAGAACTCACTTTGCTACTAAGAGGCAAATACATTTTCCGAATGGGAAGTTAAAATCTAGAGCTCATTACTTCCACTTTGTTCTAGAAAAGCCAGAGCTTTCCTATCCCCCTGTTTTCTTCCTTCCTCTTTTCTTTGTTCCTAATTTCTCCTTTCCTGCATGTTTCTGCTTTCTTTTATATTCTCCTCACTTCCCTGTAGCAATATTCAAATGAAAAACCATTTTATAACTCCTGCAAGTCTTCTGTTTCTAGAGCTAAAATAAAAGACAAAAAATGTGATTCAGTGTTATCCCTATGTTGAGCTGATACATGAAAGATGCTTTAGTATCATCCATGTAGTATACATTGTTGGATGCAATACAACATCACAGAGATTTTAGTAGTGACCTTTTGATGACTTCTGTGAAAAAGCCAGGTGTTAAGAGTATGTTTCTGTCATACTGTGTGCACAAACTAGTGTACACAGTGTTTTAGTCTGGAAACGGAGATGGTCTCCTATGCTTCTACATTGTGTTGCTACAGTGCAAAATCATGAGGTGCACCCTAAAACTATGCTTATTTTCAGTAATAGCAGTTACAAAAGTTTGTAGATGTGAGGGATTTGAAAATACCTAGTTGAGCTTAAGAAATTTAATTTAATTTTTTTTGAATATTCAAGTGTATTTTAAAGTTTGAACCTGCTATTAAGATAAAATTGTACTTCTCTTGAACCATCTTTTTCAGAGCTTGGCAATGGAAAGTCAGACAGGCTGTTTTGAATCAAGTGATCTTACTGCCAAACATAAACCATCCCATTTACCAGAAAAAGCCTTATTACAGGTTTGTGGTAGTTGGTGTAATTTTTAATGTGTATATTTCATAGTGTTTATTATGCTTTGTTGAAAAGGGTGTTTGTGCAGTGGAAAGGAAGGTTCCTGTTTGCATTGTTCACTGTGAGTCAGGTGGAATCCTCTGAAGGATGGCAATGGTATTCTTTCCCTCAATGTCACCTGATCGTATTCTGCATGTCCCATCCTGACATCCAGAAGCTTCTCCAAGCTGAGACTGAAAGAGAAAGAGAGAGATTTAATTTTATACTCTGTATAAAACAAACTATGTGCTACTTTAGTGGCTTAGCAGAAAATACTGGTATCTTCCATTTCTAGAGCAATTCCATCTCTGAGGTCTAGAGCTGAAAAGCAAGGTAGTTTGCCAGTTCAGACTTCAGTCCCATCATAATTTATATTTTAATGTGAGTTTACAAAGAGAATGAAGTAGGAAGTGAGAAGTGAGACTAGGAAGTAAGAATTCTACTCATCTGAATAGGAAATAATGACCTAAAAGAATAAAAAAATAGAAAAATACATAATTTACACAAATTTCAAGCTATATTCCTATGATCCATAAATAAATAAGTCAGTGTAGAAAGAGGAATTATTTTTGTTTTTCTGTATTTAAATAGTATTTGCATAACTAAAAGCCAAATCCAAAAGGTAGAGCTAAGGAAGTTGTATGTCAAAAGAAATTAAAACTGATTATATCAGTGCAGTGAAAAATCACAAGAGGTAATTAAATGAAAAACAACACTAGGGTAAGGTGGATATATCAGAAAATGTTAGTCAAAACTTCATTGTAGTAGTGACAATGTTTAATTTTTTAATAGAGTGTGATCAATATCTGTTGGATTTTGAGAAAACAATAAATAACAATAACATTTTCTGAATATTTTCAAATCTGCTGATTAATTAAAAAGGTCTTTAACTAGCAGTATGCCCATTCAGGAATATGCTTTTTCTTACAGTTATTTTCTTGTGACTGAGCACACAGGTAAAGATGAAGAAATGTAAAAATTCTGTATCTTAAGCAGTATACATGTGTAAATTTGTACTCCTAAAGACAAGATATACAAACTAGTGTCTGTACACATTTTCACATATCCCTATATGTAATATCTGCCTGTTCATTGAGCTAAATCAAATGTACTTTTTTATTCTTACTTGTATATAGAAAATAATTTTAAAATATTTTTTTTTCAGTCCTGTTTTCTTATGGTAGTGTCCCTCTGTTTCCCCCTCTTTACAGCACAGGAAATTAAAAAGTTTTTAGTACGTAACATAATATTATTTCTGGGAAGAACCTGTCCAGTTCACTAAAGGATCTAAAAATGTAAAATGAGCTTAGGTAGGAGTTTATCACCTAGATGTAAAATTGATATCCTTAAAATTTTCATTCTGTATCATTTAACTGTGAAAATGCTCAAGGTTTCAATATTCATGTTCCTCAGAACTTGAAGTTTTGCTGAGGATCTTGGACCCACAGCATTAACTGGAGGGAAGCTGTCCCAGCCTTCCTGTTACTCCCATTTACCCTTTCTTGCCCCAGCACTGTTCTCCCCTTTGTGTTCATTTACAGTAATTTATATGAACCACATCAGGGAACAGAACTGTCTGAAAAATTTTCTTCCATTTTCTTCGTTTTCTGAATCAGTCAACGGCTGGATCCGTTCCTTAATCCAACTCATTGTGTGGCTGCACGAGCAGTTATTTGGGCACACGGGAGGAGATGGGCAACATGTAGTGGGAAAATGGGTGAAGTGAGAGTGGGTATGCCTGTTTTTGCAGGTGCAGGCTGGTCACTGAACTGTGGTGCCTCTAGGCTAAGCTTACCGAGGTGTGACAATGAAACATGTCTCTCCCTTTCTAGCCTGAGAGTCCATAGGCAGTTTTAGAGCAAACAGGGTATAGCAGTTGCTGGGTTTTTTTTTTTTTTTTTTTCAGTGTAAAGGAAGGAGGAACTATTAGTACCATCCTTCTAGGCACAATTTCAAAATTTGGTCCCTTCACCATCTGTGGGGAAATGTGAATTAAGTTTTTGCCTTTATCAAAGAAGTCCACTCACTGCTCTGAAGGCTTCACTGAGCCCACAGAGCTGTCAACTGGCAGTTTGCACACAGAGAGTGAGGCGGAGGTAGGAGCAGGTCTTTCTGGGAACCCTCCTCATACATTCTAAGAGGAGAAAGAAGCAGCCACAAAATTTCATCCAGTCTATCATCTCCCCTCTTTTTCAGTCTGTTCCTGCCCCCTGCTTTCCCCCAACCCCCAACCAAGCAACAAAAATGCCAGAAACGAAACGCCACCCACTTCTGTCTTGAACAGAATGAAAAGAATAACATTAATTTGAGATAGTGAGAACATAGATTTGGGATATAATTGAGGAAAGTAGCCAAAGCAAGAACAGAGGATTCTGTGTGGTAACTGGTGGGTGTGGTAGACAGGGTTTGCCACCTTGCTTCTCCTTTTTTTTGGGTGCACTGGTGAGACAAACTGAGCCATCCTGGAGTATGCTGCGAGTGCTGTGGTGCACAAGGGCACAGCAGTTTCCTGTTCTTCCCAGGGAGCTATCCCAAGAGGAGTTGGGCCACAGGGAATGTGAGCTGGTTCTCTTGGATTATGTTGGAGTATGGAGGGTTAAAGCCTGGAATCAACAAAAGACAACAGCAAAAAAAGGGGAGCAATGGGGTCCATTGCTTGTGTGCCCTGGAGGAGACCCTCGAGTATGTAATGTGCAAAAAGGGAACAAAAATTATTACAGAGAAACAGGAAGCCTACTGAAATGCTTCTATTCTGTATTTAAAAAGAATGCAGCTCCCTTGATCCAGACAGTATGGCTGTCACCTGGTTTCTTTTTCTTGAGCTGTCACTATTTTATTTGATAGAGGAAGTGCAGAAAGAGCTTTTCCGTTTGCTGGCACATACCAGAGCTTCCCACTAGCTGAGTGCCTAACCATTTGCTGCAGAAATGAGAAGCACTCTTGCTTGCTTTCCCTCTTTCTGCCTTTCCCCCTTCCTTTCTCCCTTTTCTCCCTGTCTCCCTTCCTCGCCTCTTTTTCTCTTTCTTCCTTTCTTTCCCTCTGTGAATCCTCATGCTCTTTTTGGTGGACGAGCTTGGAGATACCATCTCCTTCAACAGGAGATAGTTACCGGGTGCTGTCTCCTCCAGGCCAGATCTGCATTTGCTCTGACCATTCACAGGCTGTGGGAAATCAAGTGTGCTTGAACTTCTCAAAGTTTTGGAACTTGTGATAAGGAGACTTTATTGCCTCTGGCACTGTAGATGTTATCTGACAGTGGATCACTTCAAAATGACAGCATATTTAGTAAATATAATTATTAGTATGCTATCATTTATTGCAGCTTTCTGTTCTGCTCCTGTGCAAAAAAAAAAATCTGTCGGTTTGTCTTAACAACTAGGATAAAATCTGTCCTCAGGGCCAGCTTGAAACCATTTGCTTTGTAAATTACAGTTTCCTAAAAAAGTCAGGGATACCACAGTATCCTAACCTTGAGTTATTGACAGAAAATGATTGCTGTGCTTTAAAGCTGGTTACTGTGGTCTTGACCTAATGTGAAATAAATGTTTCTACAGACCTTTTTGGAACAGAAAATTCAAAAGATTGCTAGCAAGAGAGTGTAAAATTAAAAGTCTTGATTTTGTTCTTTTAATATTAAACTAAACCCTGTTAATTAATAATAAGACAGTCAATATTTTTTCTCATTTTAACAAGTCATACAGTTCCATTTATTAGAATACTTTTTGTGAGCTGTGTCAAAATTCCTTCGAGTTTTAAATTAGATTGTGTTTTGAAGTTAAGTAAATAATCCACATGTCCAAATTAAACAGACTTTTGGTTAGAGAAGACTGTGATGGATCCAGCTATAATCAACATGGGACACAAGTCTTTGAAGGAATGAGGTGTGCAGAAGGAATTTGCTATTAAGAAGGGCCTACACATCTCTGTACTTCAAAAAATCTTTATAAGCCCCCAAATGCATTCTGAACCACCTAAATATCTTTAAAATTAGTATGGCTATAGCAAGCTTCCAAGCTTCCAGAATAAAAAAATCATAAATCCTCACTTTTAATATAGTTTTAAGTAGTTTATGAGGTGAATATAAACAGGTTATAGGACAGCAATGTATACAGAGTAGCCGGCAGGTTGCTTGAATGTATTACTTGTATAATTAACTGCTAGTGGAAAAAGACACATTATCAGTAATTTTCCTGCCTGACATGTTCTTTTCGAGCTGAAGAAACTACAGCCTTCGGGAAGTTCCTGTAGGTTGAAACAGAGAATCTTTTTAAATCTTGGTAGAATACTCTTGATATTTCTGCTTTTTTCTTTTAATTGAACTTAATCTCTGTGATAAAAATGGATTCTAGCTGATATGTTTTTTGATCCTATTCATTCCAGTAGAACTGCAAAGAACATAATCAGGATAAAAGTTTATCCTGAGGAAGGAATACTTCCTTTAGTTAAGCATCCTTTTTATTACAACTTCCCTTTTTGATTCTAACAGTTTTTTAGTGACTCATCTGTTAAAAAGAATATTTCAGTATAGCCAAGATAACCTCCACTTTGGTAATTCAGGCACTCTACGCTTACACTGGTAGTCACTCTTTCTTCACTTCTTAGCTACATTGATTACTAGAAGTGAAACAAAATTTGCATTATTTCCCTACTTTTACAGAGGCTTTATGTGTATTGCTTCTGAGTACAACACTTGTTTGAGTCTCAAAGCCTCTATTTGACTCAAGATTTCTCTTCTGTTTTGTATAGTTTGAGTGAACTCTGTACAGAGTATGCATTCATTTTTTTTTGAGCATATTTCAAGTCATACTTCATATACTGCTATAATGAAAAACAGATTTTATGGTATGCATTCTTGTTTGGGAAGTTGTATAACTATTATAGAACTTATCGTTTATAAAATACAGTAGCATCTCTGCTATGTTCTTGCTCTGACATCTTACAGGTGCATCTTATAGTAATATATATCTTAAGTGCTAAGCTCTTTGAAAATTTATATTAAGAAGAAAAAAATTGACTTCATTGACAGGTTATGGGCTAAAATTACAAAGTCCTTTTCATTTTTTGCTATGAGCCAGTTACCATGCTGGGTTTAAGTTGTTGCCATTGATGTGTTACTGCGCAGTTATGAAAATAATTACACTACAAGCATAAAGTTTTCTTTATATAAAGATTGCTTTAGGAAAAATGATGTGGAATTTTATTAACTGTATTCCTTTCAGATGATTTCTTTTTCATACTTAGAACTGCACATTTTAAGTGTTGCATTTCATACCAGATACTTGTATTTTAGCATATGATACGGTAATTCAGTTCTGCAAATGATTATGGATATGGGAGTTTTTACTATGTAAATAATCCAGCTGTCTTATATAAAATTCTGCATATGCTCTTTGAGTGCATTCTACATATTCAGATGGTTGTAATATAATGCATAGTTGCTTCTATAGCAGAGACAGTACATTTTACCATATTTTCCCTCATTTCATTTTACCAAGTTTCTTCTAAGATGAAACATTAGCATTCTGTTGGCAGAAATACTGTTTGACACAATCATAAAAATGGCAGGTGAGGAGCTAAGGCAGAAGCTTGCTAAATGTTATCTTCATTCAGTCTCTTACTTTTATGGCCTGAGATTGCTTTGTCTAAGATTATTTACCAGGACAAGACCTTTTGGGAATGCTGGAATTTAATTTTGCAAGATGTTGCTTAGTGGCAGCAGTGTATTTTAGAATATTTAATTCTGTAAAATGAACTACGAGTATACCTTTTGTATTTTTTTTCTATGATAATAGCACACATTGACTTTAATATTCCAAGATTAAAGATTTAGCGATGTATTTATCAAATTGTACTAGTTAAATTAGAAAGACCTCTACCATAGAAACTACAAAAACCATTTATAGGCAATTTAAAGTTGTATTTAAAAGCACTATATTTAAGGTACAAAGCATTAGCCTGAGTTATATTGTCTCAAATAGGTTTAGGAGAAGTATTTTAACAAGTGTTGTTTTCATATAGAAGAAATGAAACTGCTTATAGTCCTTGAAAAATCTTTTGTTTTGAAACATCCCTGTCATTCTCTATTATAGCTTGAATTTTATGAGCTTTTAAGCAAAGCTGTCTTTTCATGCTTTTTATTAAGGCTGTTAATGAGAGTAATTATTGACATTCTGCTTTAAAAGGTAAGTTTAAACTCCTAAAAAGGAAATATTCAATTTGGAAATAGCTCTTGTTGTTTGGGATAGGTGAGTATGTATCATTTGGTACAGCAGTACTTCTTACTGAATAGTTTTTAATATCATGTACGTGTCTTTTTCTGACTTAGGTTTTCCGTTATGTAAACTTAGTTGATCTGGCAAGATGTGCTCAAGTTAGCCAGACATGGATGCTGCTAACTCAGAACAGTTCATTATGGAGTGATGTAAGTAAAATAATCAGTTTCAATACATTATTTCAATTTATTTTTTAAAAGATTAAGGCAAGGAGGTAGTTTACTTTAAGAATGCTAGGTATCTAGGAGAAAAGTTTTATCCTAGAATATTACTTGTTCTACTCAGCTGCATGAATTAAAAAATAGGAATAACTCAAGTGTACTTGTCTGTTTTATATCATTATAAATCAGTGGAACTGAAAGAGAATCGGCCACTGAAGCTTGGCTATAGCCCACTAAATTTAGACAGTTAAGTGAGGTGTCATAGGCTCCCTAGGGAATCTAAACAACCTCTATATGACTAATGTGGAAGGAGAAGGTAAACTCAGTTACAGATACTCTGTAGCAAATACTTGCATTTGTTCTAGAGAGCTTCCTGCCATCCCTGGAGCAAGTGGTGCAGACCAGCTCACTTCCCTACTCATCAACTCCTGGGGCTGTTGGAGTGCTCACTGTGTCTCCACAGCACATGTCAGTGTCCAAGGTACTGCTGTTTCTTCTACTTTAGCAGTCCAATCCTTGGCACACTCATTTCAGTCAGTTTGCCTTTTAATGCAGACGGTGTGACCATGGTTTGTCTGAGGCCACACCTGAAATAGCTTCTCTGCCTTTGCCTTGAACTTAAAATCACACTGCTTGTTACTATTGCCCTCAGTAGTGCGCGTGAGGCTTCAGGTGTGAAGGACTATCTCAAGGCTCCCCAGTCTGTAGGCAGTGGTTTAAGACTAGCCATGGCACCTCAGCAAATACTCCTGTTGCCTCTGTATCTTTGCCTCACATATAGCTCTTTATCAGCAGTGCAGAGAAAGATTAAGGCCAAATTTTAAAAAATGTATAGGCACTTCAAACATGACATAGTCACATTTTAGTCTCTCAAAAAGACGCTGTGCATCTTCTGTCATCCCCTGGGGTTGTCTAATCTGATAGGCATCTACTTTTTGGACCTACGAGTTCATGATGATGGTGATCAAGGAGATTGTTCTCTTTTCTCTAAGAGCTGGGTGATTTGTGGAGTTTTGTGTGAGGGTGCAGAAGGGCTGGGAGCCAAGGGTGCTAGAAAGGCAGGCAGGGGCAGTTCCCCCACCACTGGCATTGCTCTGGAGCGCTCAGCTTACATCTCACACTGCTTACATCTCCTACTGTCTGGTTCTAGGCAGCTGTGTGAGTTTCTTCAAACTGACCTTCTCATGTACATAGCTACTAGTTATATTTTGTAGAGTCTCTGCTCAGATTTGAATTGTTGAAACTACCCTGGCCACCAAATCCTAAAAAGACACTGTAGTGCCCAGCTTGTAGGTGCCTGGAGCCTTTATCAGGTTTAGTCTTAAGTTACTGTGCTGAGTTCATGATCTTAATGAAACTAGGATGAAAAGTTCTGATAATTTTAATGCAAGAAGAACAAAATCTTAATAAGAAAGCGAAAAACTGCGCAAAGTTTTGAACTCCTGGCTTCATGGTTCTGTAACCACTTCCAAGCATTCTGCACAGAAATAATGGTCTGGATTTTTCAAAGTGTTTTGGTAATAAACGTGTATTGTGAAACGTACAACAAACAAATGCACTGTACCTGTAGCAGATTATACAAAAAGGTAAAAAAAAAATCTGTCTTTGTATTAACAAATCTAAAGAAGGCATGAAAAAGAACTTCTGAAGAAAAGGAGATACTTATTATTAAATGTTTGTATTTTGGTTTTCCTGCTTTTTTTGAAAAATTCAGCACATAGACTGTTAAAACTATATTCTAGTAATTTTTATTAATGCTTCCTAAACTTGAAATTCTGACAGATATTAAGAAAAATAATGTTTTTAGTCAAATATATCTTCAATATATCCTCAGCCTGCAGCTTAATTACTTGAGGAGTCTTCCACTAAAACTAAGATGGTAGATTACATAGGCTTGATATCTTGATGGGTTAGTAGACCCTTAACTAAGAAAAAAAGTCTTTAGGAACTGTAGGATTTTATGTATCTTAAAGGGAAAAAATAAAGTTTAAAAAAAAAATTTAAAACCTAACAGTTTTCTTTGCACATAATCTTCTGACATGTATTTTGGCAGTCCAGGACTTGCCTCAGCTTCATAAAAACTACAGACATCCTTCCTCTACACTTAACTATTTTTAATCAGCTGTCCAGAATTTTTATGTATGCAATACACAGACATTTCTGTGTTTTCCAGACTGTTGATTCAGTGTTTACATAGAACTTGATGTACTTACTGGTGATTTTCATAATCATGTCTATTTCGTATGTACGACCTATTTTCAGTACTGAATTATACATCAATCGTTTAAATTTTTAGATCAACTTTTCATCAGTGAAGCATAAAGTTCAGGACCAAACAGTAATAAATATTTTGCAGAAGTGGTGTCCGTATGTATTACGTTTGAATCTTCAAGGTTGCCATTCTCTTCACTGGCCTAGCTTTAAAAGTATCTGTAAGTATTACATGTATTTTAAAATTTTTAATTCTCTCTTTAAACTGTGTTTTCACTCTGTGCTTTGCTACTGTTTTGTTTTACTGCCTATACTCTTCTCTATATGTCCAGCCATAATGAAATGATGTGAGTATGAGATCTGTAAAATTACTTTAAATGTGGGCCCCTTTCCATCAGGTTGCCCAGGACCATGTCCAGATGGCTTTTGAATATCTCTGAAGGGTGGAAACTCCACAGCAACCCTGGTCAACCTGTGCTCAGTCACCTTCACCGTAAAAAAGTGTTCCCTCATGTCCAAATGACACCTCCTGTGTTTCAGTTTGTGCCCACTGCCTTTTGTCTCATCTGTCACTGGGCACCACTGAAAGAACCTGGCTTCATCTTCTTTGCACGGACCCTCTAAGTATTTATGTGCGTTGGTGAAAGCCCCCTGAGCCTTCTCTTCTCCAGCTGAAGTTACAGCTCTGTCAGCCTTTCCTCATAGGAAATATGCTCCAGTCCCTTCATCATCTTTTTGCCCTTTGTTGGACTCTCTCCAGTATGTCTTGTGTCTCTCTTGTACTGGGGAGCCCAGAACTGGACACGATACTCCAGATGTGGCCTCACTAGGGCTGAGGAGAGGGGAAAGTACCTCCATTGACCTCCTGGCAACACTCCTAATGCAGTCCAGAATAGCATCTATCATCTTTGTGGAAGGGCACATGGCTGGATCATGTTCAGCCTGCTGTCCACCAGGACTTCCAGGTCCTTTTCTGCCAAGCTGCTTTTCAACTGGGCTGCCCCCAGCCTGTACGAGCCTGGGCTTGTTCCTGTGCAGGTGCAGGACTTTGTGCTTCCCCTTGTTGAGCTTCATGCAGTTCCTGCGAGCCTATTTCTCCAGCCTGTCAAGGTCCCTCTGGAAGGCAGCATGACCCTCTGGCCACTGCTCCCAGTTTGGTGTCATCTGCAGACTTGCTGAGGCTCCATTCTATTTCATTGTCCAGAGAAGCATTAAGGTTGGAAAAGATCTTGCAGCTCATCAAGTCCAACTGTCAACCCAACACTACCGTGACCGCTACTGTGTCCCAAAGTGCCACATCTACATGCTTTTTGGGCACCTCCAGGGATGGGGACTGCACCACCATCCTGGGCAGCCTGGTCTAATACATCACCACTCTCCCAGTAAAGAAATTCCTCCTAATATGCAAATGACCTCTAGAGTATACCACTCAACAAGAGGCTCACAGACAAAAACAAAAAAAAAGGAAGAAAACCAAGCATGGTCCCAGATATTAGTGTGGTGTTCAAAGTTGTAACTGTCATGGTTTAGGGTCAGGACCACCCCTGGACCTGTAACAGATGCTCTCTGTTAATCCCTCTCCCCCCCAAAGGGGAAGAGAAAGGGATTAAGGGAGACTTATTTATTAGAAAAAAAAGTAAAATAGCTTTAATGAAAATAATTCCAATACTAATAAAATGGAATATATAAAAATATTTATACAAAGCCAGTTTTGAACTCAGCTCCCCCCTCATGGCAACACGTCACCATCACCCCTGGCTAGGGAGCAGCCCCCAGGGAGAAGTCCCAGCCTGGACTCAGCCACAGAGGGAGACTGGGCACAGGAGCTGGGTTCTGGAACTTGGTTCAGGAACACAGGGCTCAGGATCAAAGGCAGGATGGACAAAGTTCTCCTCAGATGCTGGCCATTGAAGGAGCAGCAAATAGGAGGAAGGAAGGGGCTTGACCCTTGTGATCCTTCAGCTTTATACAGAATATGACAGCTATGGGATGGAACACCCCATTGCTGAATTTAGAGTCACTTGTCCTGTCCGCTCCTCCCTGCAGGTGCAGCCTTTACTTTCTGCCCCCCTCTGTGTGCTACACAAGATTTAGCAGGGACCTTGGTCTGCACAGCAATCTTTGGTAGTAACTCTAAACGTGGAGTGTTATCACTGCTAGAACCAGACACTGTCTGTGAAAATATTCTGCTAAATTCAGAAAGTGCAGTTAGTTAAAAGATGTTCCTTTAGCTGAAAAGTAAAATCACTGAACAGAATTAGTTTTGTTCTACCCCAAAGCAGGACATTAGCACAAATAATAAGTACTTGATTCTACTGCCAAAACAGAGTCCCTCTGGGTGTAGAAAAGCATCTTAGTCCTTTCTGATAGTACATGTGGAAGTACAAATGACCATGTGATCAGAGGGTAATTCCCTCTGTGACAGGACATGGCAATAGGTTCAGGTCAGTAACGTTTTCCTCAGTGCAGTTGTGGGCTCCATGCTGCAGAGAAGCAGGCAGGAAGAACAGAAGCCCTTATGAGCAGTGTTAGAGGCTCAGTGCTAGCTGTGAGAGTGTGCTTAACTTGATAGGAGTTACCTGCATCCTGCTACTCAGCCATCTTATCATGGAAAGCATTAACACATCATTGTAGTGTTCTCATGAGAAGAAATCTCTTCTGCTATGACTAGGCAAGACCCCAAGAAATGTTTTTTGTTCCTGGCACAGCTTCACTTCAGCAGAAGAATGTTACTGATTGACTCTTTTCTAGCCTACACTTTAATTGAATACAAATGCATAGCAAAGAAGAGGAAAATGTTTTCATTTTCCAAAAAAAAAAAAAAGTGCATTTAAATGTTTTGAGACTATAATGCATTTATTATTTAATAAGATAATTGAAAAATTGAAACTGTTGGTGCAGCCTATAGCAATTTCAGTGTGTTTTCTTTTGTTTTAGAAAGTGACTGTGTAGTTATGGGTGAGAACAATTTGCTCTCTAGAGTGGTAGTGGAAGAGAACAAATGGCCAAGAATAAAAAGTATATTTGATCATGGTCTTGGCTTTTAAATCACAGGGTAAAAAAACTTTGTCAATGATATCAGCATGCAAGTTGTTTAGTCAAATAATTTAATTTAATATTAAAATGAAGTTTGGCAGGTTATAGAGAAAGCAAGCCAACATAAATCAAACACAGCCACATCACCTCCATTGTGGGGGCTATTTTTCAAAATGTTAACCTCTTTTATGATTTTGTTTACCTTATGTATTTGAGAACAAAACTAAAACCATAGAAATGTTTACTGTGGTTAAAGATAAAAATATGTAAAGAACAGTTGCAGTAAAATTAAATTTTACATACACACTGACTTTTCTATCACATTGCTCAACTGATTGTATCAAGTTAAAATAATTTAACATAGAAGTATCAGCATGGTGGTTATATCAGTTGGAATATCAGTATGTTGACTGACATCCATTTCCATTTATCTTACATATCAAAGACACTAAATTCAATTTGTGTATCTACAAACTATGTTTTCTATTTTTGTTGATAATTCATTTTCTGTAGGCTCAAAATCAAAGATTATGTCCATTTACATCTACTCAGTGCTATTAATTTTAAACTAAGTGTGATTAATTATGTATTATGGTCCACAGGGTCTTTTAGAAAATATTACGAGGCTGCTTCTTCTAATGTTGAAGATACCCAGTGGTTCCTTTTAAGAATGAAACAGTTATATCAGTGTACTATTGCTTATTTAGATTAGTAACATATTTCTTGTTAAAACTCATTGATACTTGCGCCATTCTTTTGAAACTCCTGTGGATGATTTCAAATTGCTGTGAAATTATCTTTCTGAGTGATTGAAAATCATATTGAAATTCTCTTCCTCTGACATTTCTTCAGCTAACAAACTGCACCAAACTGTCTGTTCAGTTATAGCCTACAGATGTGATGAACCTTTCCATTCGAACTTCCCCAAGCTACAGTTCTGAGCTCATCTTTCTGAACAGATCCAAGATTACACACGTTTTGGCAACATGTTTTTATTGTTAATGGTAAATCAGCAATGCTGTTAACCAGGGTTTAGGTCTGTTTAGCTGGCTAATCATGGTAAGTGGTTTTTTTTGTAAATTAATTAGCAGCCAGTTTTAAGAATTGCTGTTATGTACTGCAACTTTGGTATGTGGTGTGTGCGCATCAGATATAGTCGTTGTTTAATGTCTACACATGAATGTTATATGATGCCAGCTCTGACTGTCTTTGGCAAATGAACGTGTAATTGTGCCAAAGAAAAATGAGTGTATGAGATGCAGGGGTTACAGCTCAGCTGTTTGTGGTGTTACTCCACCCACTCAGTGATCTTAGAGAATTGTTTGACTTCCATCTGTGACTGGGAACTGCATTTAAAAGCTGCCATTCCTGTTCATAGTACAGGAGCTAAAATTTCCTCAGAAGCTTTTCAAGTCTTTTATTCCCAGTAGTGTTAACAGTTTTAACAGACCTATCCGTTTTTCCTTCACTCTGTCATGGCAAAGCAAGGCACAAAATAATCTTTTCTGTCTTTCATGTTTGCTGTGCAGAGAAGGGGGCACTGCTTCTGTGGGGTACCGTAGTTTATCCCTAAGACAGCACTCCTAGTACATATACTGCATATCAGGAAGACAATGCACTATCATGCAGTTGTTTCCTGAGTATGGACAGAGAAAGAAGGGGAATCAAGTGAGAAATTACCAAAAGAAAGGAATTCTAAAGCATATGAAGGAAAAGGAAGGCCCATGATTTTCTTTTAGATATGGAAGTGCTTCTGGGTTTTTTTGTGATTAAGTAGTTCAGAAACAAAGAAATGTCAACATTAAATTGTAGTTTGTGACTGTGGTGTTTCATGGAGGGTGTACTTTACAGTGCATATTGGAGAAGCTCAGAGAAATAACAACCCTGTAATGCTTAAGGTTTTATCTACTGTTAGTAGTTTCCCCCATTTGTATGTTTTTTAAGTATATTATTGTCTTTTTCCTTGGGCAGCCTCCTTCTGTAATATGATTATTCCTGTATATTTTTCCTGTTCATACAGTCTTTTCTCAAAGAATTTGCTACTAGGCACTGTCAGGATAACATAGCCCAGATTGCTCTTGCCCCACTCTAGTAGTTTTGTTGTTCTGTTCTTGTATTATTTGCAATTGCAATTACTCTCTGTTCTGCAACATCCTCAGTATGGGTGTCTGAAAACGCCAACATGCAGAAAACCCGGAGGGGTTCCAGATAGTTTGTCCAGGAGGGCTTCCCCCTTACAACAGTAAGGAATAAAGTTATAGTGCATTGAAATTAGAAGAGTAGAACTTCTAGCTACTCCCTGAAAGCTCCAGAGGCCATTTAAGGAAAATACTAGCAAGGACAATTCCAGTATTTGGAACTTCAGTCCATTCTTCTCTTCTTAATTCTCAGAGGTCTAGACAGATCTGGTCTTAATTATTGAATTTAATTTTGGTGAAAAGTAAAAACAAGTGTTTCTTTCCTGAAGCCTCTGAGATGACACTAATTTCCCAAGCTCATACTGAAAATTTTATCTGCAGGATAGTTGTTGAACCATGTTCCTCTAGAGTGTCCTTGTTGATATGTCTCTCACTTGCATATTTCACACTTCATAGCTGTCACAAAGCATCTTGTGCTGTTAGATGTAGGCAGCACCCTCAGCTCATCAACCCCGTTGAACCTTCAGCAGATGCAACACTTTCTGGTGCTGCTGTTTGAGAACCCTGAATGATAACACACACTTCCCTTAAACTCTGGCTTCTATTGGAACTATTGCCCTATTTATCACTGTGACACCCAGGCTTTAACCTTGGTCCTAAGAGGGTAATTTCATTATCTGTTTAGGAATCCCCAGGGCTTTTGAACATTTTATGTACAACAATTAGGCCACTGCTTGTAGTCCTCAGTCTTTTCCAACTGGTAGCCTTTTGCTGACCAGAGAGATCAGAGACCTCTTACCCAGCTTTAATACTATATTCCTTTCTTGGATTACTTTTTCTACCCAGACTTTAGCCTACCTTAAGCTATTTTTTTTTCCTTAACACTGACTCTTTGCAGAAATTAGCCTAACGTGGTTTATAAATTCATTTTTTCCTACTCAGCTTTTCTCCACTGGCTGTGCTGCCTGTAACAGATGTTCTGCTGTGGTTCCATTGTCTGTCCTTTTCAATCTTTCCCAGTAGTTCCATTCTGTACTGAAATAATCCTTCAGAATTTGAGAGGAGGAGGAGTATTTCACTCAGTACTGGCTACTAATGACAGATTTTTTTCTTTCAACACTTTTAAGGTTCTAGAAAATACCCCATTTAGTGTATATTAGTGGCCAAAAGGGTTTTTCATCTGTGTTCCATCTTATCAGGACTGACTTTTAATAATTAAGATAATGCTTAAGATATTCCCAGGAGCAGGGATGAGTCAGATACTGTTGTATTTGCCATAAAGTTTTTCAAAGATGTTGCTGAAGAAATGGCTAAATTATTCAGTTTATCACTAAAGCAGCATTAAATATATTGATAATATGAATAATGGAAGACATGAAAGAATGCAATTAAGATGTTTGCTTAAGGATTCTTTGGCATTCTTACCACCCTTAAAAATATCTGAATTTTTCCTTTATGCTTTTCTTTTATTTCATGTTTGCATAGAAGTGCTGAGTGCTTTGTATTGCTCTTCTGAAACAAAGTATGTGACCTTTTGGGCTTGTGGCTAGAGCACCAGAGAAACACTGTAATTGTGTGCAGACCTTTAAAGGAGCAAATTTTCTCCCTGGAGTGTTTCAGAACTTCTTCCATGACAGCCCACAGATATTTAAAGTTTTGACCTTGAATCTCAGTCCTACACTTAGGTCTTTCTTGCTGATCTAAGAGCAGGAGATTGGTCTAGGGCTTGAGCTGAGTGTACTGAAGTTTTAACTCTGCATCTCCAGCTTGTCCACCATGTGAGCAGGGGGAGCTGCTTATCCTTTCCATGTGGAAAAAAGGGTTTGTAATATGTGTCTTTAAGAGGCACTAGTTCTGTTAGTTAGCTTCAGTGTTAGCTGATTCAGAAATTTTAAAAACCACATTACTTGAAAGGTAAGAATAGTATTTAGTAAAATCAGCTTTTTTTTGTGGAAGAACTTTTAGCCACTATATTGTGTAGCAAGGAGTTTTATCTTTAAAGATATTGTCTACTTACATGGGGCATTTGTATGGTTCTGTTACTATAGTATTAGAGTAATCATAATTTTAAATGAATGTATATTCACATGGACAGTTGTGTGATAAGGAGGTTCTATAATGTGCATTTTACAAATGAGCTGAGGAAAGGCTGGACTTGGAGAATGTCCCATACTCCTAGTGAGCCCTCCAAAGCTTGCTTACTTGCAGCTGGGAAGGGCACTGGCGTGTTGGATGCAGACCACAGCAGCCTTCATGTGCTCCTCTTTACCTAGAAGTGATGTCATATGTGTCAAACTGACACAACAACCTAAAATGCTTCCAGAAAGACTTCAGCTCTGCCTGCTGCAAAAACCAAACAAGGCAAATATGAGCATGTGGATCTGCATCTTGGGAACAAACCATGTCTTGGTTACTCAGGGTTTCAGGCAGTGCAGGTGCAGAAGAGCCAGAGGCTGAGTTATTCCCTCAAGACTGAGCATGAACACTGGTAACTCAGCAAGTAGAACCCAGCTTCTGGGTTTCAATCCTAACCAGTATAACAACTGCCATTTCTGTTTTTCTAGAACTGTATCTAAGGTTAGTCTTCAGTTTGGCTTTTCATATATAATAACACAACAGGAAACTGGTACAAAAGTCTTAAAAATGTTTTCTGGGAATATTTCAGGAAACTGATAGATACAAAGAACGACCAATACATTCAAGAAAAATGTGTCTCAGTCACAGTCTGGCAGCAAGTTCTGTGTCAACACATAAGCTGTGTTCACATATAAGACAGTTCCTCCCCACCACATGTACATCTATCGATTTCTACTGTATAGTTTCAAATATTCACAAAAATATTTCACAAGAATGTCCAGAATAAATTGTCAGAAACAATTACTTGATGAAGGATGCTGTATAACTAATGCCATTCTGTAATTATTAATTGCAATAGACATAAAACCCTGTAGGTAGATAGTCCTACAAACAATCAGTATAATTAACAAAAAATGTAAACAGTGTGATTTCTTTTGTCAGAGTATCAAATATTTGAATGTACTAAAAAAAGAGGAATCCCTTATCAGCCTATCACAGTGACAATTACACCGTGCTTTTTTACTGTTTGAACTGATTGTTCTTTGTGTCGTTCCCATTCATCATCATCTTTGTCCAGATCAAAAGTTTCTGGATAAATGGGCAGCTTGTCTTTTGGGCACTCTTCGTAATAACTTCGAACATACTTTCCAACAGACCATCCTTTGTATTCCTCAGGCATTTTGCATTCTAGGCCGTTGTAGTGAACATTGTAGTGATGCTTCAACCAGTAGAAAAGATAATGAATGTTGTAGTCACATCTCCAAGGATTCTCTCTCAGCCACAGTATTTTCAGAAAGTAAAGATCTTCCAGCACTCCATATTCAAAATTCTGCAAGCTGTTGTTTGATAGATCCAGCTCTTCTAAGTTACTGAGGCCTGAGAAAGCAGCTAGTTGATAGAAAAATAGTTATTGGTACCTTATAAAGACAAATTAGAAAACAACATGCATATCTGCAACAGGAAAAATGTTTTCATAATTATACATTTATTTACTTTTTTTTTTTTTTTTTTGCTAAAGGCTATAAAAAAGGCATTTGAAACACTGAGCTTTAAAATATGGCTTGTGCCTTGACAAGTGACATATTGGTATAAATGCAGAACCATAGAATCATTTAGGAAGGAAAAGACCTTTAGGATCATCATGTTCAATCATTCACCTAACCCTACGATGTCCACTGATAAACCATGTCTCTAAGCACTATATCTACATGACTTTTAAACATGTCCAGCGATTGTGATTCAACCACTTCCCTGGCTGTATTCCAATGCTTGAAATCATCTGTATTGACATTAGGGGAGTTGTACTGCAGGTGAAGTTATAAAACATTCAATGAGTGTGCAGGTGTGTAAAACAGGGACAGTGAAGGTGAGTGAATGCTTGATCTGCCCATAGAAGTCTACTGTTACTGCTGTGATACAGGAGTAGAAATAGGGAGCTAATGATGTATTAGACAATGTACAGGGCTAGTAGATTTTGTGTCTATGTATTTGTGTGTGGATAGAACATTTAAATTAATATTTTAAGATATACAAGATAAAAAATGTAGACCTTTGTAATAATGCTTCAGAGTCACATTTCAGAGAGCAGTTCATACTTTTTGCAAGTATATTGTTTCATTTAATGGCAGAAATCTTAATTCAAATACAACTATGTGTAATGTTAAACCTTGTGAGTACCATTTTACCAATATTACCACTTTCTTCCGCTGTTTAACTTCCCAAATGCTACCAGCAAAAGCTCTTTTTGCTTCGTACTTTTTCTCTCTCTTTTCTTGTATCTGTTTTCATAATTAAAACCAAAATACACATAGGCAATAAGCAAAGTGCCAACCAGCAGCCTCATGATATGTTTTCTTAGATTTGGCAAAGATATTTAAAACCTCATTCAACTGTTTAACATTTTGGGAAATGATGAGCCTTCAGTCTGCAGAATCAAATTTTTGCATTTGGTTTACATAGTATTAAGAAAAGGCAGCTGAAATTAGTCTCCTTTCATTAACTTCCATGATGAATACATTTCTGTGCAAGCACGTATTATATTGAGTGGTACAAAAGGTCAAATTTGCACCAGTTTCTAGATTTTTAAATCCTTTTCCCCCATGTTTATATCTGATAGAGACATTATCAAAGTTTATAGTGATAAAACAGAAATAACTTCTAAATGAATATTTTAAATTATTCTTACCAGGATCAATGTAAGCTATTCCGTTACTGTTGAGGTTTAATTCCTTCAGTTCACTGACATCTTCAAACTCTTTGGCTCGTAGTTGTCTAATTTTGTTGTTAGACAAATCAAGTTTGACAATATCTGGAGGTATGTTACCTGGAACCTTCTTCAAATCTTAAAAAGTGAGAAAGATATAACTTGTGTCAGCTTTACACAGTTCTTACTGCTTAGGTATCACTGTTGCTTACCACACCGAGTATTGTCAGTCTAGCATTGTTCCTTGTTTTCCTTCCCTTTTATCCTCACTACTAATGTCAACATACTTTTTCAACTTGTGAATTTCATTGCTTTGTTCAATTATATCTTTACATTTCATGTCAAAATTACTCTCTTCTTTATTGCTTATATTAAAGCCTCTTTCTGTGTTTTATATTTTTACTTTGATAGAACTGTACAATTCGTTTGCCAGAAATAGGGATAGGGTAGGTAGTGATGATACTATACTAATAAAAAGTGTCTGTGAAGAAATGAAACCAGAGTAACTATATTAAAAAAGGTCAATTGGTGTATGAACATCTTAGATTTTCAAATTTTAGTGTGCTGTCTTACATCCTTTTTTTTTTGCGTTGCCAAAAGGTAAAATGTTCTAAATTTTTTCAGCAATAAAAATGCTAGTTGTTGTAGTAGATATAGGTATACATATAGCTATAATCATAGTTCTGTAATTACAGTTATGTAGTGGTTTAGTAATATTTAAGACTTTGTATTTATGACACTCACAGCTGTTATCTGTCCAGGCAGCACAGTGGCATTTTGTCTCTCTACTTCTCTATCCTACTGGTATCGTTGGCATGACCAAAGTAGCCAAGCGCCTCTCGGTTATCTGTGTACCTGACCCCACAGTGTTCCTTGCAGAAGGGCTGCAGACAGAATTGCTTCTAGTCCAGTAGTAAGGGCACATTCTTGGGAAGTGCAAACTGTGGTTTGAATCTTCTCAGGATAATGTTAATAAACCTAATCTCCAGGACTATGTTAACTCAATGAGTATTCTAATCCTGAGCTGTTATTACAAGAATAAGCCATAGCTCTTATTTGACCATCTTTGAATGAAAGCAAGTAGTTTCTGGGTTTGTGCTGAAATTTCTGTTGTCAGAGTACTTCTGAAGTTCTGAAGATGGAACACATCAGGTGTTCCAGAAACTAAAAGAACATATCAGAGTCTTCCTTCTTTCTATCTGTTTTTGAGCAAAGCTTTGGTTATTATACATACATAAATATTATAACTACTCCAGCCTGCTCTGGTTGGAGTGCTTCCTGCTTGTGCAGATGTCAAAGTTTCAGGGCCTAGTTATTGCCAAATAAATGCAAATAGTGCTTGAATATAGAGACTTGGAGAGTTTGGCAGTACTAGAAAGCAGATTTTTTTTCAACTGCACTTGCAATTACAAATTCTTTTGCGGAAAAGCAAACAGAACATCCTCTTTTATCAAACTTCTGGTTTTGTTTGTTTGTTTGTTTGTTGTAAAACAGAATCAAGGACATAGAATGCTTCCATTTTTAAGTTCTGAAAGATCTGGTGTATCACTGGTCTGATGAGATAGAAATAAGAAGTACTTCAAAAAGGAGAATATACACACGGTTATATGCATTTTTAAGATGTTTCTTTCATGAGCTTTCTGACATTAATGAAAGCTGCTGACCTGTTGTCGTATCTCCTTAGAGATTCATAGTACTGGTATAGTGCTTGTCACTCCTTCCACTCCCTTATCAAGGAGTTGTGGATTGCAGCTTTTCATGTCATCTTACTGGCTGGGCAACCAATGGACCTTTCTTCCTACTCTGAAATCATGTCCATGGGGATCTAGAGAAATGCTTGTGTTTTCCCAGGATTTTGTGTGCATTATACTCCTGTTTCTGATGAAAATTCCAATGAAATTGTGCATCTGTTGTGCAGTAATCATATGCAAAGACAGTAAGTACAATACTTTCATCAAAGATTACCATATGCTCAGAAATCTCAAATCTTGATGTGATATCTGCATCCAGCTGTCAAGCATATGCACAGTATATCTGCTACTTCCTAAAAAATGTTTAATGTACTCAATGTATCCAAGCTAGACATTCAGGAGGTCATATACTTAGTTCTTGACCTGAAGGAGGGAGTCCCTGTACCCTCTAGTACACTCATGTAGAGGTGGAAGTAACTTTTTTCCTTCATTATTTGTACTGAAGACCATTTTTTAAAAAGGCTGTAGAAGTCTTGAAGCTCCAATGAAGCGCAGAGCACATAGAATGTTTCTATGAACTTAGAGAAAGAAGTAACATTTTTCTTGCCAAAAGTCTTTGATCATGTTCATGTGTTCAGCTCCTTTCTTTTATACCATTAGTAGTGAGAGCTGGAAAGTCAGACTTTGCTTATATGATTTTTTCTTGTATTAATTCTTATATTATGTAATATATGCCTGTTTTTTTTTCAGTAGCACAGTTTACTGAAGACATAAAGTAATGATGATTTAATTAGTTTCCTATGAAGGATAATTAAGATCATAATCTGTAATATAACAGTTAAGATCCTATCCACAAGGAAAGCTAAAATAAGTGAATATTAAAAAATTAATAAATGTTAACCTGTAAAAAAGCATAAAATATTAATAACAGAGATGCAGTAGCTGCATGATAAAACAAAGAGAAAAGTGATCCATAGGAAGAAAAAAGGAATTTAACAGGGTGGAAAAAAGTACTATTGTGGGCTGTGTTTTGACATACATGGTAGAAAAACCATGTAATCAAATACTGAGATAATGATTTCTTTGTATTTAGGTATTGTCTCCTTATACTAACATCTGAGCTTGTCTCTGTCACTAAGGTACAAGACTAAGGGCACACAGAGTTGTTACATAAATTAAATCACTGTTAAAGGAAATAGAAGTTTAGCAAACACATTGCAAGATACTAGAAGATAAAACATACAGTGATGATCCAGTCTTGCAGGCTTGGTGAAAGCTATGGGAAAATCCTCCCTGTTTTGACTGCTTCTAGTAACGCTTTCAATTTCAGATTTGTGATGTTAAAGAATGACTCTCTTCTGAATTGTTTTGTCGTTTGCTTTGTTTCATCATGGGATAAAATATGGGAAATGTAAAGCACAAACAAATGTGCACTTTTGTGTTGATATATGCTCCTGCTGGTTTACCCTTAAAGGCTTAACCATGACTTTTAGGAGCCTGAGAAGAATTTAGGAATGGAATGGGTCCAAGTGTCTAAAAAACATTTCTTGAAGGACCTTCAACTTTGAAATGTTTGCTGGTGCTTGGAGGAAGAACACAGAAGAGGTATTTCTTATAAACAAACCCATACAATTTCTTCCCTTAGTAGAACAGAAATGTGAGGATGCAATGTCTCTCCTTTGCAGGCCCAATCCTTTGGGCATTGTAAGCACAGCTGGTTGCTCCAGTCCTGCTTTACAGCTTGTTTCTGTCAAACTTACTGCTATCTTTGTGTTTGTACACTGGAAAGGAGAAAAGACACTGTGCCTTTCTCTGTCAGTACAACAATTTCAGCACAGCTGTAATCTGACTGAATAGGATGTTTATAGTTGTAAAATCAGACCAGTGAGGTGCTGGTCCCTAAGTAACTGAAGTATGCAATTAATTTTATTCCTGTTGATTTTTATTGAATATCTTATGCTAGAGAACTAAAGAATATCTGTGGAAATGGAGCTGCAGGGTAGAGGCAAAATACAGAAAGAGTTCCTGCTTGTTGCTTGTCGTTAAGAGATAAACCAGTAAGCAGTATTATTTAAAGTAAAGAGAGTACTAGTACTATATTAATTTGCTACAGACAATATGTGAATATGTGTAGTAAGGGAGCAAGAATATTAAAATCATTAATATTAAAATCATTAATAAGGACAGATACAAACCTTTTCTTCTGCAGTTCAGAGTTGGTACAGGAAACACATACATGTGGCACAAAGAGGAATCAGATTCTGGTTTGAGAGCTTCAGGCTTCTGTTTGATGTTTTGGGGGTCCTGCCTGTCTTCGTCACTACATAGCTGTTCAGCTTTTATCTGCTTTAGCTTTTGATTTTTCAGTTCTATTGGGTGCACACACTTGGCATAATTTCCTAAATTCCTGTTTGTTGGAACCTGTATCATTGTAACAAGAGTTTCTAGTTCACAGTTGCAATGCCAGGGATTATCATAAAGACGTAGGTAGTTTAGACTGGGCGTGTAAATAAAAATCTCCTCAGATAAACTCTTAATTTGGTTATGCTGAAGTAAGAGTGTTGTAAGTTTGTTCAAACCAAAAAAAGCTTCACTTTCAATTTTTGATATATCATTTTGTTGTAAATCCAGACTTTTCAATACTTTATACTTGGAAAACATATTATTCTTCAGTTTGCGAATCCTGTTTCTTGCTAGCAGCATGTGTTTTAAGTCGTCTGGCCAGTCAGGTGCCACAAAAATCAATTTTCTTTCCTGACAATCTAGATATTTCTCATGAAGATAAGTATATATTTCACATGGCAGGCCTTGGGCATTGCGCTTAACGGTGCTAGATGTTTTCCTTAAGATTCTTTCCCTTTCATTGTTTCTCTGACTCCTATTCCTTGTCTTCCTACAGTCAGATGCTTTACAAAGAAGAATTAATAGTATAATTGTAGCTACTTGCATCCTGACATTTAACTGGCCCCAGTTATTTTCTGTAACAGCTGAAACAGTTGAGATTTTTGAATAGTCTAAATCAGTGTTGTACAGATCTGAGGAGGCACAGCTGGGGTGTGTGGGATCCCTGTGTTGGAAGAAGAGTAAAACATTAGAACAGATGAAACAGACATTTTTATGGAAGTTTGTACATTGTATGCAACATTCAGCCAAATACTCGATCATCACATGCCTTGGAGCTTCAGAAACACTTTGAAGATTTAATGTCCTATCTTTTTTGGTTGTTCTCACCGTCTCTGTTCTACTGCTGTTTGTTTTGATTAAACATGGCAAACTATATGGACCAATTTCTAACTGATCATTGTGAGAAGGTTCTCATGCGTTCATGAAAATGGAATCAGGCTGAACCTTCCTGGTATTTAAGTTCATCTTGGAAGATGAGCTTGGAAGTGAAGCTTAAAGGTGGTGTGTTGACCCACCAGAACACATACAGAGCCAGAGCAGGGAAAGTTATCCAGTGCTTATCAAACCCGCAGTTTTAGGCTGCACTCAAGTGTGGACTTGTTTTCATATTGAACTCAGATTTATCATAACTAGTCCTGCTATTAGTAACTGTCTTTCATGGCCTATGTCAGGTAGACAAAGTTGACTGGACTGCTCTGAGAAGGACACAAAAATAACCTTTTGCAAGAGCCAGTGAAATTATATGTCATCTGAGTGTAGGCAGAGTGCAAAGAGAACTTGCAGCTCCTGACTGTGGCTCGCTTCAAACCACTTTCAGGTCCAGCCACCTGAGGAGAGAGAGTACAGAGGGGTAAGCCAGGAGCTTTTGCCTTTCCAAGACAACCAGACACAGTCATTAGGAATTATTACTAGGAGAAGACAGGGACTGCTCCCTGCAACTGTGTTCAAAATTGTCCCAGTATTTTTAGTAATTTTTTTTTTTGCCTATGTTTCTTCCTGATTTGCCTGTAGTACTGCTGTGCATTGCCCTTTTCCTTAATTTTCAGTGAAGTTTTGCCAGAAGGTTGTATATCCTTGGAAACATTTTAGCCCCTCAGGGTTTTGTATTTTATAACTTTTTTGTATCTCACGAACTTCCTCCTTTTGCTAGTCAGTAATCATTCCTTCTGAAACTTTTAGTTCTTCACTGTTTAGCTGAACTACTTTGTTACTTTTTCTCTATGACTGTGAACATCTTTGCATTATGGTCAGTCCATTTTGATCTTAGCACCTGGGGTGGTATTGAATCTCAGTCTTGAGTGCAGATCATTTCACAGATGTTCTGTTTCTAAAACACTGTTGTTTGCGGTTCAAAAACTTGTTTTTATCTGGATGAAAGGTGGCATAATAAATCAATTAATATCAGATAAAATTATTTACAAAGGAAAGAAATTTTTCATTTTAAAAGAAATTGGTAGATCAGTTGAAACCACATCCTGACTTCAGGGTGTTCACAGTATTTGTGCAGTTCTCATTCATTAAATAGATGGAGCAGTCCTGTCTGTGTGTGTGAATGCTTCCCTCTAATGTGGCCAGTTGTCAGTATTAACTTTGAAAACCCATTGATTGGTTTCTCTATTATGTTCCTGTAGTTGCCACTTGTTTGTCTGCATTTAGATTCTGTTAGTTCACAGTGTGAGTGTTTGCATTGATGACTTTATCCCTTACATGAAAAATGAAATTTTGCTTGTTATTCTTTGGCAGGTATATGCTAGTTAGTGTAAATTGATCATGTGTTTTAATAACTTGGATCATAATTGAGATCCTTAGTGGTGTTTTGAACTGTTCACCATTCTGGGAATGTGATACCTATTGCTATCCAGGAGAGATTGGAAGTAATAAAAGAGAGCTTGGGGAGAGGAGAGGTAAAAAGTAATTATGGAAATACTGTTTCCTCCTCCTTTCCATCTCCTGGGTGTGAATGAGATTTTTTAACTGATTTTACAGTCTGTCTGCTAAGTGAATTATACCCAGCTATAATACCAAAATGAGCAGCTGCTTTCAGTAGCATGTACAGGTTCATATGTAAAATTATAACTGTGTCTCATTTAGTGCTAGGGGGAAAAAAAACCCCAAACCCAAAAAAACACCATCCAAATGTTTAAGAGGCATATAATTACTTTGGCTTAGCAGCCTTAAGGTTGATTTTAATTGATTAGGTTCTTCTGAGTTGTGCAGTCCCTCTCAGTATTGTCCTACTCTTCAAGGAAGCACTGAATTAGACAGTATTGCAGGATAACAGTGAAGTCACAGTCCCTGTAAAAAAGAATATACAGACCTGTTGTTCTACTAATGTTTGATTGTAATTGAAAACTTTTGGACTGTATTTTCTGTACATGTATCTTTATCAGGCCTATTTTTTTTTAATTCCAGTTTAGATAAATTAGATATTTTTGAGGCGTAGAGTAAGGCAAAAAGTATTACTATGTTTAAGAGGAGGTTTTGCATCTTTGCCTTGGAGCATAGTCTCAAAATTTGGCAGGAGTGGCTGAAGAGTTATATAAGTGTTGTTTCTAGTGTTAGACAACTATTTTTCATTATTTTGTTAGAATTACAACGATCTCTGCAATAGGAGACGATCTAAAAAGTATAGATTCTGTGCACACGGAAAAGACTGTCTCAGGTGGCTAAATCCTCTGGAATTCCATACCTGCAGAAGATAAGCAGGGCTTTTTCTACAATTGCTTTGAATACTGCACCTGTACTTTCAGAAGGAAAAAATTGTTCATGTATACAATTAGATATTGATGTCATAATATATGGGTGAGAGGGACAGATAAGCCTGGTGGAAAACTTTATTCTGGTATTTACTAACACCAAATTGCTTTATTAGGTAGCTTTCTGGTCCTTTGGTAACCTAAGACTGAAAACAGGTTTGTTCCTAAACCACTCATCAGTTGATGAAGTGTAAGGAGACATTTCCTCTGGACACCTTACTCCAACTTTGTATTCTACTTTCAGGTTTTTGTGCTTTCTTCTCAGTAATCTGCTGTGGCCATGGTTTCAGGAAGGATAATGACCTCCCTGGTACAGGTGGACTGAATCTGTTCTAGAAATTCTTATATTTGTGCCATACACTGAGAATTTGAACTCTTCACCTTTAATGCAACTTGTTTTTTTTCTTTTAGGTGAATGTAAGAATTTACAAGACTTAAATCTCTCTGAATGCCAGGGAGTAAATGTAAGTACCACAGACTTTTTCCACAGATGTTAATTTATACTGAGAAAGAAGACTTTTTAAAGTGCTGTAGTTATTTGTGTGCACAAACCTTACTGATGAAAAGTAGAGACTTGTGTTCTTAAATACTTTGAAAATGGAGTTCAGTAGGATTCAGAGATACTCAGTGAAGTTCTGATTTGTTTTCTACAGTGCCAAATGATATATTTGAAATATATGATGTACTCAATCTCAATTAATGTTAATAATCAGACTTCAGAACTTCACCAGTCTAAGGGGAGGGTTTTTCTGTTATTTTAAATTTGGAGTTCTCAACAACAATACATTTTAATCTTATATTGTTCCAAGTTTCTTTATTCTTTCATTCAGTAGTATGCTTGGGGTCTAAAAATTTCTCACTAAATTTCTGGATATTTATGAGAACCTTTATTTGAAAGGTGTCTAGTATGCAATCACCATTATGTATTTGTCCATTTAGGCAGATCTTTGCAAAGAGTACAGCCTGTCCTCACTGTCCTGGGCTGTCTTTCCTAAATATTCTGTAACCATTCATTGGAGCCCTCCAGTTATGTGTGCTACCCCTTTGCTGCTCTGGAATCCCAATGAAATCACAGCTCTGCACATGTACGTGGACTTCAGTCCCTACTGGTTGATGCCCATGCTACAAGTGTTTGTGTTCATATATTTGAGATAGACTCAATAAGCAGGGAACATTTTATAAATTCTATTACTAGAGAGAGAAATGTCCCAGAGTTTATGGAGAAAATTCACCAGTGGTTTTAGGTACCAGGATTGGCTAGTAAGAATCTTGGTTTAGCAAGACATGTAAATGTGCTAACCTTCAATCATGTGAAAAGTCCCCTGTGCTCTGTAGGACTATGTAGCTTATATTGGTTCCTTGAATTCAAATGTTACAATTGCCATCAAGTGAGTAATGGTAGCATCATGTGTGTCTCTCAGTAGTCTACTTCAAAGCTTCCAAAGAAAGTGGCTGCAGTGTATAAAAATGTTAATGTTGATGATAATAACCATTATAATTACAATAATTAACCCTGGAGAGGAGGGGTGTCCTCCAGAGGGACTTTGACAGGCTTGAGAGGTAGGCCCATGGCAACCTCGTGAAGTTCAACAAAGCCAAATGCAAAGTCCTGCACCTTGGTTGCGGCAATTCCAAGCACAAATACAGGCTGGGTGGAGAATGGATTGGGAGCAGTCCTGAGGAGAAAGACTTGGGGGTGCTGGTTGATAAAAAGCTCAACACAAGTCAACAAGGTGCGACTGCAGCCCAGAAAGCCAACTGAATCCTGGGCTGCATCAAGAGTAGTGTGGCCAGCAGGTAAAGGGAGATGACTTTGTCCCTCTATTCCACTCTTGTGAGAGCCCCCAGAGTACTGCATCCAGCTCTGGAGCCCCCAACACAAGAAGGGCATGGACCTGTTCCAGAGAAAGGCCATGAAGATGACTGGAAGGCTGGAACACCTCTCCTACAAGGACAGGCTGAGGGAAGTGGGGTTGTTTAGCATGGAGAAGAGAAGGCTCCAGGGGGACCTTCTTGCAGCCTTCCAGTATGTGAAGGGTGCCTACAAGAAAATTGAGGAGGCACTCTTTACAAGGGCTGGTAGGGATACCACCAGGGTTAATGGGTTCAAAGTGGAAGAGGGTAGATTTCGATTAGTTCTAAGGAAGAAGTTCTTCACTGTAAGGATGATGAGACCCTGGAACAGGTTGCCCAGGAAGGCTGTGGATGCCCCAGCACTGCAGGTGTTCAAAACCAGGTTGGATGGGGCCTTGCACAACCTGGTCTAGTGGGAGGTGTCCCTCTTCATGACAGTGGAGTTGGAACTAGATGATCTTTAGGGTCCCTTCCAACCCAAACCATTCTACGATTCTATGATTTAAAAGACACTTGCTGATTTTTTCCCCTTGTTACTCTGCATAAAAATATAAGACATTGTAGTACAAATAAAATTTGAATGTACTTCTGTAATTATTTTTTATTATTATTCAGGATGAATCCATGAGACTCATATCAGAAGGCTGCAGAGCTCTTCTCTATTTAAATCTGTCGTATACAGATATTGCTAATGGAACACTACGATTATTGTCAAGGTAAAATTAAACAGAAATGCAAAGGTGTGTTTATTTTAATCTTCCAGAAAACTTAGTGGCGTATGTAGTAGAATTATGCTTTTTGGGTGATTTACAGGATTCTGCCTGCTATACAAAAAGAAAAAAATGCCCCATACATTTGACCTAGAAATTCTTTTCTCTTTTTAGTGTAATTAAAAATATATGCAGGATTACTCTATGTAGTTCTACAGAAACATTTAAAATAACATACTAGCCAAAACTTCATTGGGCACATACAGATACTCATGATGCTACAAGAAGAGTGCAAGTTAGAAAGATTCTTAAAAATTTATTTTTACAAAGAGAGGATTATGCATAGGGGTATTGTGTGAGCCAAGTTCTTTTTTACAGAGGTCTGCCATTCCTGTTTTAGGTGTATCCCTCCATAGGGCTCAAAGTCTGCCTGGCAGATAAATTGCTGCATTAAATGATGCCATAAAGGAAAAGGGGCATTCTGATCCATGATAGCAGCCATCACAAAGATATCTATAGGTTTGAAGATAGCTGTACTTTATTTCTCTTTTCTATGAGGAAATATTAATGTTTGTCTTTCAACAACAGCCCCACAAAATCCAGAAATGTGTTTTTCTTTGGCATTTGTATAATACATTTTGTCTTTTGTTTTTATTAGTCTGTACTCCCATACCTCATATAACTAACATTTGTTTTGGCAAAGTTTTCCACTTAGTGTCTCTGAAATTACCTCTCATCTCTTCATCAGTGCTATTCTCATAATCTGTGTTTTCTCCATGTTGGCTGGTATTTTGACTTTTTAAATTTCCATATATTTCTGTTGAAGTTTGGAACATTTGTTCTATAGGTAATCTCACCATACGTTATTCTGGTTTCCCAGACATGCTGTTGCCACCAAAAGTCAGAACCATTAATTTTAATTTCTTTTGATGCATAAACAGCAGGTACACAAAAAAGAATTCTCTAGAGTAGGTGAAGCTTTCAATGTAATAAAATGTTTAAACTAAAAAGTCTCCACTGACAGAAGGTATTTTGCAGTCAACTTGTATGTCGTTACTATGAAATTTTCCCAGTTACACAAGACGCTTCTGATTTAAAACCATAAGGTACCAATGGGTTTATTAACAATTTTTGGACAAAACTCAAAGCTCATTGTTTCTGAGACTATGAGGATGTACAAAAAGTTGCTGTCTCTTGAACATTTTGATAGCAGACAAATTTAATTGACATTTCACACACCATCGCAAAAGCATTAGCTCTCCACAGGTCCTGTGTAACAAGATAACTAGCACAAACTTCTTAGAGGTGGCAGTGTTGCATTTCATAATACTGCATGTTGAGTTTGCTATTGTATATTAGGCCATTATTGGAACAAAGAACGAGTGAAGTGTGGCCTGAGAGTACTCCCAAAATGTTTAGTCATTTTTGATTCTCTCCTACTGTTCCACACGTGCATTTTAGCTTTCATATTATACAGCACAGATCCTCAGTTACAATTTCCCTCTGAAAAGTTGTGTTGTATACAGCAGACATGAATATTATCTATCAGGAATAGATGTCAGGTTATTTTGTCATATTGCTTCGAATCAATGATTTTGAGATTGTTTATACCAAAATTAATTGAAAGTCCGGTATGACAGAATTGCTGCAGAATTTAACTGTAACAAAAACCATGGATTTTTAGTAGTCTGTGTGCTGAAGCTAAATTTATGAGAAAGCAGTCTCTTTAAAAATGGCAGAAGGTGGCATGTGTTAAAATTCTCACATCATAAAAATGGGTCATATGACCTGTAAAGGAAATCAGGTTTTCTTCAAAAGTATTAGAAGGTTTTGATCACAGCCTTCAAAGTGCAGTAAGAAACACTTCCCTGTGTCTTAAGTTGTGCAATCTTGTAGCAACATGTACTTTAAAAAGACTCAGAACTGCGAGTATAAAATCCAGCTTCTCAACATACTGTCTGTTTTGTCAGATAAGTTGCAAGTGTGCCCTCTCTGAGTTTGATTTTCCTCATTCATTTCTGTGGAATGTCACTAAAATGCAAAAAGGCTTATGCTTCTACAAAGGATACTTTTATTTCCTGTATTTAATATGAATTAAAATGTTTCCATTTAAAAAAAATGCACTACAAACACATGCCTGTATATTCTAATATCTGATTCTCATGCACATTGTAGGCCTTGTTTTGTTGTCTCTGGTTCTTTTTCTTTTTAATGAAATGTAATCTCATAGTTAATTTCTTAATAATTTGTTATTACATTTTTTTTTTTACAATAATATTCTTTTCCGCTTTCCTTTTTGTGTGTGTGTGTTCAGTTCAAGTCAGCATGTTTCCCCACTCCCTATTGAATGCATAATGTCAGTTCCAAAAATGTATGCCACTCCTTAAACAGTCAGCTCCTCAGTGGGTGTTCCCATCTCTCTTCAAGATGCCTACTTTTGATGACTTGCAGAACTGCGTGACAATGTCCCTACAGCTAAATATCTACCAGAGCAGTAGGTCTTAATTCTAGGCTTTAATTTTCTGTATCCTTTCATTTGTGGTACTTGTGGCAATTGTTATTTTTTTCCAGTTAGAAATGTAGTTCAGTAAAATGAGTAGTTTTCACTGTGTTACAAACCAAAGCTGCAGATGGAAACTCGAGTATATTTAGAGTATAGATTCTTGCTTTTACAGAATGCTGTTGATTAACAGTTTCCACTTACACAGTTTCTTTTAACTGATGTTCAGCATAAAGAAATGTTTTCCAAAAGAACTGATCAAACCCTAACATTGGACGTTTTATTTTTGCACAATTCTCTTTTGTGTACTTCTCAGTTTTTCAGATTCTTTTAATAGTGGTCTTCTAAATAATTATATGACTTGAGAAGCTCTAACTGTACATTTATGCTTTTAACATACTTTGATAGAGCTCTGGTTTTCATTTCCAGCAGGCACTGCTTGTAAAACCAATGGCAAAGACAGTCCAACAAATTTATACTGAAAAGTCTATCAGCTTTCAAAGTATGCATACAAAAATCCCAGTTAATGAAAAAAATATGCTTTTGCAATAATTTGAGATAACTTTAAAATGATACTGTTTTCGTATGGCGTAATATGTTGTATGATAGAGCTATTCCCCAGTAATTTGCAATACAAGCAGCAGAGGAAAAAGTGCAACAGAAGAAAGGGTCTTTGAAACTTCAGCAAGAAGATAATTCTATTTCATATCAAACATCTTTTCTTCACAGTGATTTTCAGATTACTTAAGCTATGGCATTTTATGTTCTTTTTGATTCTGTAACATGCCCTTGTAATAATTTGTTCTCTGTTTTCTTTTTCTTGCAAAGCAGCTTCCCCAATTTACAGTATCTGAGTTTAGCTCACTGCAGAAAATTCACAGACAAAGGTTTACTGTACCTGGGCTCTGGAAAAGGCTGTCACAAACTCATCTGTTTGGACCTTTCAGGTTGCATTCAGGTTTGTAGTTCACATCTTTCTTTCATTCTGTGAAGAAGAGAATCCTTTATATAACTGGCTGCATCCTGCATTCATGGTATACTGAAGTAGAACAAGCACTGCAGCAGACTTGCAGGGTTTTGAATTACAAGACTGCAGCTGTTTAAATTTTACTAAGGAATAATAGCACTATAGGTTTGGATCACATCCAACAAACTGTCAGATCTATAAACAGCTAGTACTTACTGCATAATGAGAACAAGGCTTGCTTTTTGTAGCCAGAAATAGACTAATTCTATGTCATGATTAGTTAGGATTTTAAATCTGGAACTTTGAAAATGCATTTTTTACTAATATGTAAAAAAAAATACAAAATACACTGTAAAAATACAATTTAAAACTTGATTTCCTGAGATGGGAATTAATTAAAAAGTGAACCTTTGTTACTATTTTATATTGGTTTAATATCTAAATTGTACTAGTATTTATAACTGAAATCTAAAAGTAGTTAATGTTTTGGATTCTTTTAGTCTCCTACTAGACTTCTAAACAAAACCATGGTTTCAGAGTCTGGTACTATTTTAGGAACTTTCAAATATATACTGTATCTTGAAACATAACTTCAAAAGCAATATGAAATGCCAAACCATAAGGCAATAGAAGCCTGCCTATGTTTTAACAAAGACTCCCACATATATTTCTTTATACACTGAGAAGATTCTCCAAATTACAAAATGCATGTGAGATCATAAAGAGATGAATCTGAGGAATGTAACAGTTTAACTTTCCATCTAACAGAAGCTTTTCAGAACCAAGGATGAAGGCAGATAGGGGAAACAATCTTGTTCTGACTACTCTTACTTGTCTGTTTCTTGTTCCTGAGAATCATGCTGAGACTATTGTGGAGTGACAGTGTGATATTTGAAATGAGGGCTGAGGTTAGAGGAAAGTTAAAAACTACCTACCTCTGAGTTACTTTTTCAAAATGCCAGTAATTGGTTATTTTTTCCAAAAACAGTATTCCTGCTTGTTCAGAAGTGCAGTCATGAGCTGTGCGGATCTGCCTCTAGAAAGCATGACCTAATAGCAGTCAGCGAAGAGTGTTCATCATCAAACTGGAAAAACCACAATCCTCCCCTTTCCAGAGGAAAGTGGGTTTGCTCACCAGTGTGTGTGAGAGTGCTGAAAGGGATTCTACAGCTTCCTCCATTTTGCGTTTCCCCACAATTCTGGAACAATGCTTAGTGATTATGACTGAGTGCTTAAGTAAAGAGTTAAAACCGAAAAAAGGCACCAAATTGCATCACTGTTGCAGAAAGCATTTTCATATGAAAGAATTATTTTTTCCCTCTTGTTTGATGAACTAAACCAAAGGGAACTTCTGTAAGGCTAATGTTTCAAAATTATTTAGAAAAGTGTAGTGAAGCTATATTATAAACATTTAAACTATGCTAAAAAATATTCTGTAGAACAGAATACACGTTCTATAGAATATCTTTTTTTGTTTCCTGGTTTTGTCCTTCAATTTAACGTCACAGTTTTTTTTTATATGACTTCTTGTATTACCATTATTACTGTAGGATTTTAACGTCTATTTAGAAAGCCCATCTGTAAAATGGGTGATTATGCTAATGATTTTGTGAGTGGGAACTTGAGGACCAGGGCTTTTACAAAGCTTGTTGAAAGAGTTAAGCAGAAAACTGGGAATTAAGTGTGTATTTGCTACTCTGTTGTCTTAAAACAAAACAGTCTTTCCTTTGACTATTGTCTTAATACATGGTAATAATAATAATGTATGAAATTGTGAGTATGTTTTTTTTTTCCATAAAATCTCAGGAATTAAAGTTGTGTCATTATGTCATGAGTGGTAAATACTTTCATTAATGAGTTTCAAGATACTTTTATAAAAATACAGAGGTTCTCTTGTGACCTGCTCAAAAGTTGTCCTATTACATCGTTGATATTCTCAGAGAATTAGCCAGAAAGCATAAGATTTTTTTTTTTTATCCTACTTCTGAAGCTGAATAGTATAGCTGGAAAAATTTCTGCTACTAGACACAAACTAGAAAAGATGGAAGGGTTCAAAGCAATTGTGTGTCATTTACTGACATATTAGAATGAGATTATATAACTAGGACAATTTGGTGAGAGATATTTTCAGTTCAATTAGAAACATTGAGGTTTTCAAAGAAACTGACTTTTCATTTTTGCTGCCAACATCTATGGCTGATTTTCAGGCTAGAATTCTTCTGGCCCAAAATGCATTAGAATGGTCTATCAACTGCTGTAGTTTACAACAGCTGGATAAGAGATCAGAAGCCACTGGGGAAAATAAATTTGACCCTTTCATTTCTTGACATCCTGAAGTGTTTGTGGGGATGTCAGAGAAGGTATTGGCAAGTGTGTAAGCTTCACTGGTTTTCACTATGTGAGTTCCTCCTGCTTTGGCTTTGTTGGGAGAGTTCTCATTTTGGCAGCTGCTATCGAATTCTGGCTTCTTCAGATGTATTGAGCACCAAAAAGGGGCCATCACCTGGGGAGCAAATCTGAACTATGTTCTTTGTTTATTGAAGAAGACCCATTGTTTTCATTTCCTAAGTACAATCTCATGTAACTGAAGAATACTTTGTAAGTTACAAATGCAGAAGGCAAAGGCAGGGACAGGGAGAATGAACCCTCACTGTAGAAGATGATCATGTTCAAGACCATCTAAGGAACTTGTAGGTGCACAAGTCCATTGGACCTGAAGAGATGCATCTGCAGGTCCTGAGGAAACTGACATTTGAAGTTGGTAAGCCCCTTTCCATTGTATTTGAGAAGTCATTCAGTGGAGTTGCCCTTGTCTGGAAAAGGGGAACCATAGCCTC
>NW_008632897.1:0-6071 GCF_000691845.1 Merops nubicus | reverse complement strand
TTAGTTGTGTAGTAGTTATATTCCCAATTGAAATCTGAATTTGTAATCTAATTATGTCAGAAGGAGTGCTGGGCAATTTTGGTTGCAATAAATCTGCATCTTTGGATAGCTGCAGCTGTCTGTTTTGTGGGTGCCTCCATGACAACCATCTTCTAGTTCTCATTCATATCTCAGCTAACAAAATTTCTGTGCCAGAGCAAAGTGCTTTCAGCTTTAATTGATATGAGTGGGAACCTGGAGATCATAGTTAATCTTAATGTCCTGTTAGTCAAAGCAAATATGGGCCATTTAAATCATTTCACCTAATACATTGTAATAAAGCAGGCAATCATATTTTATTGTGGAAATAGAGTAAAACAGTATAAATTTTTTTAGTGAAGGAATTTCTATTTTATTTTTCGTTCTATGATTAGCTGACCATTTCTGAACACAAAGCACTTTCTTTTTGGACAGTCTAACTTCTAATCACATCAGGCAGCATGAAGTAAATTGCCTTTCGGAAATCTTAAGTTTACTAGGTTTCCATGGTAACCAAGTTTTAATCTTCTAAAATAATGTATGAGTTTTGTCTTAAAAGATTCAATTTCCATAAGGTCATTTTCATTACCATTAATTAAGCTACAATCTTTTAATACTTTACCAATTATATCCCTTTTCAACTTTGTCCAGGATTTGTGTCATGCTAACCAGCTTACATGTTGCCTAAGTCACCTCACATTTATTTTGAAATAGGAAGATTAGCTTCTTCTGCACTGTTGGAGTTTTTCCAGTTGTTTTTAAACACATCTCAAGATATAATCTGTGATGCAAAGTGCTTCTGGATCAGCTTTAAGAATTGTTTTAGGCTAAGATGTAAATACTTCTAAAATCTGATGATGAAGTTACTATATGTTTATAGATAAGTACAAATTAATTTGTTTTCACAATAGAATACTAAAAGCTGTCATTAAACAGGCTTTTGTCTGAGGCTAATTGGAGGGAAGGAGTGTTCAGCTGCATTATGTTTTGCTATAGTTAGGAAAAGCATAACAGCAGACTGTAAAGATGTGGTTTAGGAGGAGGGTCACAACGTTAAACCTGATCATGAAATAAATTTCCTGAAAGATTTTCTTTCCAACTGGATACAGGCACAACAGTGGTCTCCTTCTTCTGTCTGAAAGAAAGGGGGATCTTGGGAAATGTAGGGGAAGTCACTGGAAATCAAATGAAATTTCCAAGCTGACTATAGCCAGCTATCATTTGTTTCCATTATATTTAGAAAAATATTCTGTGTAATGACACAGAATTGCATTGAATGGGTGTAAAATCTCAATCTTACCTTCCTGGATAAAGCAGGGAAAACAACAACAGAAAAGGAAAGAAAATAGTCAAACTTGTCTATATTTAAAGGAATGTTTGTTTGATTACTTTTATTTTTCTGTATTATTATTAACATTTTATCTGCCTTAACTAAAACTAGCCCTATGTCATAGCTATAATATTTTTTAAAAAAAATTTGCAATAATTCAATTATGCTGATATCTCTCTATTCCAAACTCTGAAGCTAGTCATGAATCTCAAAGAGTATTTGTCATTAGAAATTTCAGCCCAAATTTTATGTATTAACAACATTATTGTTAGATTATTTTTCTGTCAACCAGAAATAACCATCAAATATGTAATTTTAAATGGTTGATTTTGTCCAAACAAGCAGAAAGTAGATAGCATCATAAGTAATTACTTTCTTCTGAGACTACTGTAATTGGGAAGTAGGAAATAAAACACATGTGGTGATAACATTTTCTGTTAGTTCTGTAAACTCAGAATTTAAACTGCTTATAGCAGTAAGGACAAGATTGTTAGATTCATGTGAAAAACAGAAAAAAATGTGAAGGCTTACCTGTTACATGATTATAACTATTAGCAGTCTGGTAAAGAGACATGAACATCAGTTAACTATGTATTGTCTTCTTTAGTTGTTTATATTGTTCTGCATTTTATGACAGTTTTTAATAACTCCCAGATTTAAGACCTCTTTTAGGTGCCGCTAAATATATACACGTACCAGTTGTGACATTTTGTGGCTTGTATAGCTCCCCATAATAAATTTAATGTTTTATTATATCTGATCTCATGATATTATTAGAACACTTTAAATAGAACACATAACAAGGATGTATGCTTGTAAAAGCAAGAAAAAAAAAAAAAGAAATCATCACACAACCATGTAAGAATTATTCATACTAGATAAAGAAGCCAAATACATAATCAATCTATATACCTCCCTCTCAAAGGCTCTGCTACTCAGATGTAAACCATTGATGCTCCACTGAAAATATTTCAAAATCTCACGAAAAGGCAGAAAAAAAATCATTTACTCAGATTTTTATTCCCCTTGGCCAGAGCCTGTTAAGATTTATAAGGAAAAGGATAGGATATATTATATATAAACATGAGAGCTGGCCATCTGTGTTAAAGTGCTCTGAATTCAAGTGAATGGATATGATTTCAATCACTGAATACTTTCTGGGTTATGAACACTATGTTAAAATTTATGTCACTTGGGAGATCTAGAGGGAAAACTGTTGTAGGTAATGCTAATGTGAACTGTATATTGATGGTTTTAACGGCTTTGTCACATTAGCAATACTTCTGTGAACATTTATCTTGCTGACAGTGACTTTGACAGTAAGAGAACCACTGTGCATAAATGTTGCACTTTCATTTAAAAATCAAGTGGTTTTCCCTACTTGGTGGTCTAGAAAAGTAGTGTATGTCTGCCTTGCAAATTAAGACTCTGGAGAGAAAGTAACCTTGAGACTGATTTGCCTTGCAGGCTCTCTGTTACTGTCTAGTGGCAGGGAGAGGCATTTTTCTTAGTGCAAATGAGTGGTACCTGCTTTAATTTTTGGACTTTGGAAATCCTTTTTCAGATTAAGTGAAATGTTAGGAGGGGAGGGATTCCCACAGGGAGCATTGATACATAGTCTCTTTATGTTGTAATGATGGTGCTTTCACAACCGAGCAAATAATCATATCCATTCTTCAGAGTTAAAAGTTTAGGAGAATGCTCTGGACTGTGATAACAATATAAAAGAGGCCTTGAAGTTCTTTACAATATTTTGCCCTCTCCTTGATGAAAATATTAGAGAATATTGCCAGTAAATTTCAAGCACACATTTACATTCTTACTCATGCAGGCTGCCCTGGCAAAAATCTGTGACTTACTTATTTTCACCTGTCAAAATTAGGAAGAGATGCTGGCAATCTAAAACTGCCTGAACCCAGAGTCTTATTTTCCTTTTAACTTAATTAGCAAAAAGATAAATCTTGAAAAGGTTGAAAACAAAATTCCTAGTATCAAATACACTTTTTCAGAATACATCTAAAGGATTCTTCTTTTCAAAAATTAATTTTGCAGAAAACAGGTTGTGGATGCTTTGGTAATTTAGCAGATTATTGTAATTAGTGTTTATAAAGAAAATGTCTTGTGAAATTAGCTCTACTGGCTTCCAGTTGATGCTATGTAATATAATAGACGTATATATTTCTCCTAGTTGTTACAGTTCATGCTACTACATTGGTTTGTTATTATAGGAAATTATCATAATCTGTTTAAGTGAGCGTGGAAATATATTTTTCAATGGACATTGCAACTGTCCTTCCATTAAGATATTAGTTTGTGAAAGCATTAGTAAGTTGTGTATTTCCTGATTTCTTTGGGAAACTCATATGCATTCAGGATGTGACTGGTCTGAATAATTATAATTTCCTTTTGTTACATAAGTGTAAACATCGGTGTCAGCAATGAAAATCCTTTATTTTGAACTGACTGCTGCAGTTGGATGTCCACAATCCTAAAAATTATTTTTAATGAAAAAAGTTGGTGAGACAGCAAGGAATAAAAGAACAAAACAAAACAAAACAAAACAAACAACACACATTAAAAGAATCCATAAAGTTTTGCCCAGCTGTCATTAGCGCATAGAGAACATCTCCTCTGAGACAGATATGACATGAAATTCAAACTCAGGACAAATTGGATAGAGAAAAATCTCCAGCTATAGAGGAAAATAAGAAAAAACATTTTGAGAAAGAAGAAACAGAGAATAAAATATGGCAGATGTCTATGAATCAAGGGATTATTAGCCAAAGAGAGGAATTAAAATGATTACTCTGTTGTCACTAGCAGGATACAATATGATACAATGTACTGCAATCCAGAGAAAGAGGGTAGATGATTGAACAAAAGACAAAAGAGAAAAAAGAGAATAAGCCATAATTAGTAGTTCATTGTTCTGCTCAATTGTAACATCTTTAAAATTAAGTCAGAGTTTGAAATATGCAGATTACTAAATTCAAAGATGTTTACTTGGCCTACAGTGAGGTTTAGAACTGAAGAAAATGTATTAGTCTTGTAATTTATCTACTATCCTATAATGTTGCAGAAATCTAAGCGTAACAGAATCTGCTTTAAAATTATGTACAGTCATTCTGTCAGAGGTTTATTAGTTAAGTATATTGAATTGATTTTTTCTTTCTTTCGTAATTATCATGGAGGTCAGGGAAAGCACACAGCAACTTGCTACTTCTGCTCATCCTTTAAATTAATTATTTTTTCATAAAATTTCACTGAAGCATTAAATACATTTGTCACAGGACCTTGAAAAAACAGTTAAGTAAAACCAAGAATAAGCTTTTTCTTTACTATTATATGTTTGAAGCATTTTTCAGTTTTCTTATGATTCCTATTACCAGGAAGATTATAGAAATCTTTTTAGTCATAAGTAAGAAATCGAGTAGATTTCTTACAATGCAATAGAGGAAACAGGAAAAAAAAAAAAAAAAAATGTCTGGAGAGGAACAAACAGTTGTTACAAATTAAGAACTTTTCCAGGTTTCAAGTTAAACCTCTAGTTCAAAAAATATCCCACTCACACAATTTCCTTGTTTCATGGCACTTTTAGAAGTCTGGAAGTCAGCTGAAGAGGGGAAGCTGTCTGAAATATTACGGGCATTCCACCTTGATAATATGTTTCTCTGCAAGTTCCACAAACTTTTCCTTTGGAGTACTCTATAAACATTTTATGGCTGAAAAACTTCCTGTCTTTGAACTACCCATGTGCTTTATCTTCATGTGATGTCCTCACCAAAAAAGAAAGTTATTTGCAATCTTTGCTTTTAACTTCAAAGAACTTTTTAATCCATCATCTTGATTTTCTCTCATTTACAAAATCATCAACAGTTTTGCCAGATGAAAACATGAAGTCAACCTAGGAAATTTTATGGAGAGGAAAGGGACTATTTTTATTTTTTTTTTCTGAAACTCATGCTATTAAAATAGCATGCATTTGTTAATGAAATATTTTTAAAATATTTGAAAACAGATTCCATAAATATTTAGCATTTCTATAATATTTTTAATATGATTTAAAAACTAAGAAGAGGGGACTTATCCTATACTGCTAAAGCCTATGGCAAAATTCCTGTCTAGTGAATCAAGTACAGAGTTGAGCTCTGATTTTCTTTGTGAAAGACTAAGGATACTAAACTGCAAAATGGTTTTCAAGCTTGCCAAAACCATCTTCCATGGTGTAAAGATAAAATGACTGTTGTATTACAGTTAAATTGCTCAAATCATTGAGAATCAAGCTATTAACTTAAATTTTCTATACACAGTACTTATAATGAATATATTAAATAAGAATACATACTTCAGTATGAAAAATTCCGACAGAAAAAACAAACTAATGGTGGCAGCTAACAACTGTTTAGAAACACTCTAGTCAGTAATGGTCAAGCCTTATGATGAACTAACTCAAACAAAGAGAAGAAAGGAAGACTGAGATATGTGGCACTTCATCTTTTTCTAGGAAAGTGACTTGGTTTCTCTCACAAATTCCTCTTTCTAAAGACAACTAAATATAATTCTATTAAAGTGCATCAAGAAAAATTTCTGTTAAATCCTCTGGATGTAAATGACTTTCATGCTCACTATTCAAATAAAGATGAACCCATTATAAAGAACATACTTCATGGAGCAATGCCTTCCTGTTGGAAGAGTGATAAACTGTCGTTACCGACACCCGATC
>NW_008632896.1:106359-118497 GCF_000691845.1 Merops nubicus | reverse complement strand
CTCCGCTCCCAGCGTGGCTGAGCCCGAGCTGGCGGTACCGGGAGCCCTCTGCTCTGCCCCCGTCCCTGCCTGGAGAGGAGAAATAGCTACGTCCCTTCCTCGGGGTCTGTGTGAGGAAATGCCTATTCTTTTCTTCTTTTGCATGTGTGTGTGTAAATACCCAGGGGTTGTTTCTATCTCTGCAAGTTGCCGCCTCAGATATCTCAAGAAAATCTTTCCTTTTAATTCTAGAGAAAAGTGAAATGTCTAGGAATTGCCTTTTCTTCCCTTCAGCGCAGACAGAACTGGGGTGAGGGGCGAGGACGTTAGAGAAAACTCTGTCCTGGGATTTCCCTTCACCCTCTCTGCTTCCCCCAGCGAGCAGGGAGATATCCGGGGCAATCAAACCCACTTCTGAACAGGCTCTGGAGACCTAGTCCATTCCCACTTCATTAAGAAACTGTCTCCCTTACCCTGCTGTATCTGTTTTCATGATTCTGCATTACTGTTTGCTAAGTGTATTAGAGCACGTTGTTGGCGTTGTTTTTCAGTTTTGGGGTACGTACGGGTTCTCTCCCTTCCAGGAACGGTACCACGCGTAGTTACACACAGACAATACAACATGTAGGGCTGGGCACGTTTGTGTGTGAGTTTTCAGCAAAGTTGGGTCTGGTTCAGCTTCAGCTCGGTGCGTAGAAAGATGACAAAGCTATAAAGATAGGCTGCTGGTTAGATTGCTTATTCTACCTACACCAACTTTACCTTTTACCAATCTCTGATACAGTCTTAATTGCTTATTTAACGTGTCTGTGCTAATGGTATCCCTGTTTTTTGTTAATGGGTATTGGCGTCTTATTACTCTTACTTGTGTTGCTCTGAAGCACATTTCTTGTAAAAAAAAAAATGTTTTCAGTTTGTTCTGAATCCCTCTGTAGAAAGCCCCACTCTCCTATGTAAATAATTCTAAGTTATTAGGCAGACAGTACCTACAGATACCTCTACAAACTGTGCTGAGGTATTTATTCCCTTTTGCTTGGTCAGTGCTGGATTCTGACACGGCTCATTGGACACCCGACAGTGTTTTAGTGTAGACATTGTGATACGGTGTTGCCACTGTCCTCTTATTTCTCACCACTGTAACAAATAGTTGAACTGCAGTAAAACACTCACCTTTGCCAACATAATTTTGGCAGTGGGTGTTGCTACAGTACTTGTTTCTCCATGCTTTAAACTGGCAACATATATTCAAGTCTATAAAATACAGCAAATGCTGTTCTAACTTTACTCTTTCAAGTTGCTGCTGCGTTTGCCAGTGTAAGCTGTATGCTGTTTGACAAATAGGCATTAAGGAATTTTACTGTGTATCGAGTAAAATTTCTATCCCCTTGTGGTCCTGTGTGTGGAAAAGTTTTTAAAGCCTGTGAAGAACAAAGACTGAGCCAGTGCTGAGGAGGAGGGCCAAGTCCTGATCTTCGTGATGTTTTGTCACCTCACACTCCCCCTAGAAGGGTCATGGTTTGCTAAAATTGAGTGAAAATGATACACTGCTGTATACAAGTGGTGGAGATACACGGGTCCACAGTGTGGTTTTTGCCTAGGGTCCCTGGGGTTGCCAAGTTGTGGAGAACTTGTCCCAGGTCTATTACAGGAATGATCCATCGAGCTGCTCGGACCAGCAGCAGTCTTGTGCTGGGCTTTATTTGTGTAGCGACACTGGTTTGCAAATCACCAAGAAAGACTGAGACCTAAATTACCATTCTTTGCAGTGTTTTATGTTAGGACCCTGATGGTTCATTATGACTTCGTTTTCTTGGGATACATCAATAATGTATTACTGCAAGGTTTGATTAAATCAATTTCTTTCCAACGACAAGTAAACAATGAAGTGATTGATACCGACTCTCCGAAAACGACTCACGAGTTCCCCGGATCAATATGTTGTAAAATCGTATGCTGTTGAATTATTTTTAGGAACGAGAGGTTGAGCTCATACATACAGCAAATGTATGGATATTTATGTGTTAAATTTTCTACAAACCCCTTTACATTACAACAATATTGGGCTTTCAAAGGGAAGTGCTGCAAAGTACGAAATTACAGAGGCAGCATTGCTGGCATTGCTCTTTCACTCTGTTGTGCACGTCCATATATTATAATCAAGACTTTAAATGACATACTTGAATACTGGTTTCCCAAGTGCATTAAGTTCACCCACTAGAGGTGCTGATTTTTTATTTTATTTTGTTTGATGTGAGGCACCATGCTTAATTTTCTGTACACCTTTCAAACTTAGTGCTAAAACGTGTTTTTCTTTTATGTTTCGGTCGTACATACATAGCTATTATTAGCAACACCCAGTAGCTTCCCAAATGCAAACGTTTCCATACTTACAACATGCCTGTGAAGTTAAGTATTTTGACCTCTGCTTTACCCATGCAGAGTTCAGACATAGAAAGATTAAGTACCTTACTCGAGGCTGTGCAGGAAGTCTGTGGGAGAGGCAGTTATGGTACCAACAGCGTCTCCGTAGTACTTCTGTTTCATAGTCATAAAATCATCTCCCTTCTGTGGCTACATTTTGCCTCATTCACTCTCTATTGCTATTTCTCTCGCAGTAATTACGAGAGAAATGAATATGGTCATGTCTCTATATTCTATCTGTATTGAAACTCGTAATGCACCATGTAATAGTTATGGATAAAAAGGAGTGCAAAAACTGGACTCGAGCCTGAAATCATTACACAGCTCTCCATTGCCCACATTCACAATGAAAGAAGCAGAAGTACTTTAGAAAAATGTATTACATGGCTGTATTAAAATATGTTGTAATGTGCAAGTCTGCGTGGAGAGGCTCCCAGCTGACAGTCAGCATTACATTTACTGCTTTTTTGGTATTTGATTAAAGGGTCTTTGAAAACTTAAGTTCCTGCAATGCAGTGTTTTTTCAGTCTGTTCCCTTAATTTTTAAAACACAAGCAGGAAAGAATGGCCTTTATATTAATCTCTTGCTGTGTGTGATGCAGACAGTAAAACAGGAGCTGCTGGTGTGTCCTGCATTGGAACTTGCATTTTGTGGAAGAAGTCTCCTGCAGAGAGTTGAGTCTTCCTGTCTGCGACACGCTGCTTTCTTCCTCCTGCAAGCCTGCTTATCTTAGGGCAAGGCATAGCCTGGCTTGCAAGCATTCCTGAGAAATGAACGCATGTGCAGGATCGGTGGAATGGTGGCATACCACTGACAGTTCATGTTACAGAACCCATTTTGTAGAACACGCGTTTTTACGGGCAGAATTGCAACCTGCCTTTACAACCTGCCAAAGGGTGTCTCTTTGATGTGGACCCGGTGTGCCAGCTCACTTTGTACTTTGCAGCAGACTCCAGCCATGCTTATGGATGACCTGGGCGTTCTCTCCATGCCAGTCTTCTGCTTTTTGTATCTGATAGACGAAGATACAACAGTTAAAGAATGAGAGCAAAAGGAAATCTTTAAAGGAAGGAGGAGAAACATCCTGGCTTTCCTATGTCTTCAGTTGATCCTCGTTTGATGAAAATGTATTGTTGTTTCCTGGTCATACATAGAACTCATGAAAATTGAATAGAAAGGTTAAACACTTGAGTAGTTTAAGTAATTTGGAATGATTCCTTTCCATTGAAGAAACTGCTATCTGCTTAGTTTCGGCTGTTCTTAAACTCACAACTACTTTCATGCAGTTGCTGAAGGTCCTGAAATAGTAAATTCTGCCTCTTAATAATTTTATGCCATAAGATACTGCATAAAAAAATACTGAAGTGAAAAGCACTGAGGACAAAACCTGTCCGAGGATACTCTGCCACAGAGGAGCTGGTCACAGTTTTAAGCAGGTAGCAGTGATCCAGCCTCTCTCATTTGACTGCTAGACACGGGCCTTTGTTACTTGTGATACAGAAAGGTGAAAGGCCTGAACAGAATGAGTGGAGGCTGCTCACTTTGGGACTGCAGAGCTCAGATGATGCATGAAGTGTAGAACATCTGCCTAGGAAGGGTGATAGTTTAAGGTACCGTTTTAAAAGGATTTTTAATGAATAGCTTGCCCTTGTTATTGGCTTCTTCTCTTTCCTGTGAGTGGTGTTTTGAAACACAGTTCAGTTAGGTCTCCCACTAGTTGACAATAAAGCAGAAGAAACTCGCATGAATGAGAACAGTAGTTTTCACGGTTGTTGGATCTCCTCTCCAGTATTTTTGCTCTTTCTTCTTCAAATTTTGTTCTGAAAGAAAGGTCTGCTTGTGTTACTGAAGACTATGTGCTGTACAGTGTTATGGAGAGTCTTCGTGGTTCAGGTGACATGTGCTTATTGAGTAATATTCGTTCATACCTTAATTCCTGTATTTCTTGCACTAGTCTCCTGACAGGATCCATCTCTCTTTAGAGTTGTTCTCTTCCTCCTGTAAACTTGAAGAAAATGGTAGTAATTAATCAAGGATGCTGAAGAAAATGATGCAAAGCAACAAAAGCCTGTTGGAATTGTTAGCTCCCTGTTAGTGTTTAGTGTGGCTGGCTGTCCAAAAGCTGATTGTTGCCTCATCTGGTCTGCTCAGATAGCGTATTTGAAGCAGATCGAAGAGCTGTATGGAAGTAGGTTTGCATTACATCTTCATATTTGAAGACTACAAATGAAACAAAAAATTGGAAGAGTAACTTCTGTGCAGCTAGACCATTGATGATAATCCCTTTGACTTTTATGTTAAGGCTTTGCTTTCGTTACTATAAATAACATTGTAAAGAATTGTGTGAAGGGAGCTTCGTGTACCTTTACAAATGGGAGATTTGACATAACTTTGTTTTATGGTATTAAGGATTTCTTTGTTGTTGGCTTAACAGAGACCTACTATTATTTCCATATTCTGAGTTAATTCTTTATCAGACGTGCAGAAACACAGCGACTTGGGAAGTTTTGATGGCCTTTCCCTTTGATCCACAATCAATGCTGCTTTGAAGAGCTTTATTTTATTTTGGTTTGCTCTAGGGTTTCCTCCAGTTTGTTTTATTCAAAGCAATTTTTGCACTTGTTAGACAAGGTTGAACCTGTGCATTTTTTTTTTACCTTCCGTGGTTGTGTTTTAAGTGTCTGTATTTTATTTTGTTAGTATGATATAATACAGAAATCAGTGTGTTTTAACTTTTTTTTTCTTTTTAAAAGGTGATCTTCAAATAAAATGTAATTATAATGTATTTTGGCTCACCTTTTGCATTCTTTCAGGCAGACTGAGAGGAATGAGATTGTAACTCTTTACTTGAGACATATTTTTAGGAAGGCAGGAACCCAACCCAGGAATGGCACCTGTTCTCAGTAATGTCCCATGACTTCTGTCAAAGCAGGGAAACAGGAGAAAACCTTTACAGGAACTTAAAATATGAGCATTCCTCAAAAACTTGAAGGCATTCTCTGTGCCTTAAGGTATGACTTAATGCTCACTGTTTTAGTGAATGCTTCCAGTGGCTCCTGCTTTACCTATCTCTGTAGAAGAACCAATATTTTCCTGTCCTACTGCATGCTTCTGTTGAAATAACCAATGTGGTTTTTGTTCTTCCAGAAGTTGACGCGTTTCTTGCGAACAGGATTTGGTGAGTTGTGCGTGGAACCAGTGCCATAGTTTCCACTAGCCACACCCAAGGCCCACCACCCTTCAGCTAGGTTCCTTTGGATTTGCTGGCCCCGTTGACCAGTTCCCTGGAACACACCATATTATTGCAGCATTCTAATCTGGGCCAGGTAGCATGCTGTACTCAGGCATAAAGCCAGACTCACTGTACTTCCTGCTGGAGACTTTCTCTTTTCTTTATACTGTGACCAGTGGATTACAGTCACTTGGAGAGTCGTTTTCTAAACTTGACCTCTTGGCTTTGGAGTAATAGGCGTTCTTAAAATATAAGCTTCAAAATATTTTCCTTTTTCCTGGGTATGATTGTGATAATCTTGGTATTTCCCGTAAACAGCAATAACTAAATAGTATCCTCCTTTTCTGCTATCAAGACCTGGGAGGTGTGATTAGTGGAAAGTATTTAATTATGATTCCATTGCTTCCAGTTGAAACTGACCCAATCATTGTTTTGAGGAGCTTGCGGACTGAAGGAATCAAGTATCTTAGCCCTCACTCTGGAACAGTCATATCTCAATGCAAAGACAGAAAAACAACTTGTAATAGGGCCACCTCTAAACAGCCTACCCTGCTTCAGCCCGTTTGCTCATCCTGATACTTCAGGCAGCATATCCCCATGCTGCTCAAGGACAACAGCCTGGCCATAGGCGGCCCATTTAATCTCTTACCAACTTTGAATGACAGCCATCCTCCCCCAAAAAATGAAGCTGTTGACATACCAGCTCTCTGAGGCTGCTCTGTCTTTGCAAAGTCCTTCTAGAGAGCTTCTTATTGCTGGAGTTTCTTTTTTGAGAGAAGATCTATCTAGTGGGTATGTAAAAAGCGTAGAGAGGTGCCCTTCTTACCTGCAGCTAATTTTGGTTTGAAGGGATGACCTACGTCTTTGTGGATATCTCACCTGAAGCAGACCACTACCTAAGTATGACTGTGGTATAGTACTTTAGCACAGACATCCGAAGTATCAGGAAACCATTAATAAACTGGCAGTGCCTGCATTCTTTGTAGAGCCTCTTTGGTGTCAGTGGTGGTGTGGCATCCTGTACCTCAGCTGTCTGAGGAGCCTTGTTCTGGGCTCGTTTCTGTCTGACAGCACTTGCAGGGATTGGCAGCTGCGGTTCAGTCTGTTGCTCTGGAATCATCAGGGGCATACTCGGACTCTTTAAGAGGATTGGGCTCTAGTTCTCTGTAGAAGACATTCCAGGTCATGTCCTAGATTATTGTTCATGATTTTGGAGCATCAGAAAGTAATTTATTTAGAAGGCACACATTACATACTCAGTTTTAAAACTTCTCTTCCCTATATACGTGTGTTGGTTTAGCCAAGTGTAGAGATCATTATGCTGTGGGTGAGAGTTGCATCCTATAGAGCACAGCCTGACTTACAGGTAACAACATTTTCTTAACATCTGCAGCTTCAGTGTTCCTTGACAGACAAGCTTCTTGAGCCAGTAGGTGATTTGGTTTGGAGAACTTAATGTCAAAGCTATTTTCTCTCTTTCCTGTTGTGGTTGTGGCTAAGTATAGAGGGCATTGGAAATGTAGTGGAGACGTCATTCTAGTCAGGGTTTATATTGTTTTGTCCTGATTAGTTATCGTGTATAACTTGATGTCTAGAGAGGGAAGAGAGAAGGTCCAAGTTTTACTCCAGTTCAGCTGACTCTTAGCAGCCAGGAGAACCTGCCTTAACTGTGTAATAGTTGCTGAGATGCCTTGCAAAATATCTCCAGAGTCGAGTCAATCTTCATGTCTCCTCTGATTTGTTCTTCCTTTTGTGACTTGAACCTTCTTTATCTTAAGATGATGCTCTACCCCTGTCACAGTGCTGCCAAAGTGCTTAACTTCATCATAAAGTGATAACTTTCTGTTTTGACAATTCTTTGTCAGTTCTGTCAGTTTTAACACAGCAAATTCCACATTCAGATGTTTGAATACATCGATTGATGTCTATTTTTGGATAAAAGTTAATTCTCTTTATGCCTCAAAATTCCTGGTTATCCACCAGCTGCTGGGATATCTGTTGCTGTGTCAGAGAAACATGTGACATTCCATGTCATTACACCTATCTGCCAATATTTCCTAGCAAGGGTAGTGGGAGAAAATGGACTCTTATTGGTCATAGCCTGCTGCCATTATTCTGGACCAAGATTCTGGCAGCTATCTCAAGATTCCAACACGCTGTGATCACACCAGGTTCCTTCATCTCATTTGGCATTTCTGTAATTTAGAAGTTCTAAACAGGTAAGACCAATGAGAACCTCTTTGGAATTTGGTGTTTAAAGCACAAAAACCATCTTCATTAGAGCATTACTTGGATAATCACAGAACCAATAATCACAGAAGATGAAGCTGGAAAATGCCTCAAGGTCACCTTGTCTGTTTAGACTTGAAAATAAGTCACATGCCACAAATTAGTTTTAGTTTTGTGAAATCAATAAAGTCACTTGCTAAGTTTCATTACCTGTAAGAGCTGGGACTTCTCTGGCCTCTGCCAGAATCTGGTCTTTTTGTGGAATTTCATATCCTCCTTAAAAATGGGAGAACGAAGAAAATAAAATGATTATGGAAAGTTGTCCAATGGGAATTATTTAGAATTCAAATGCATCGTTACCTCTTTTTTTTTTTCCTGACAGTGACAAGATGGAAAACATGGATTTTTCTTGTACAGATTGAGAATTCTGCATCCATTTAATGGTGCTTTTTTGGACTTAGTCTCTGGATTTTTTTTCAGGAGTTTGATGTAGCAATGCTGCAGCAAGTCTGTACTTAGGGCAGTAGTGCTTAATGCTTTCTAATCTATTTCAGAATTTGTTTCGTTCATAATGCAGATTTTTCAGACATCTTGTGACCACTTACCTTCTGTTTTAAAAAGGAAAAAAAGTAGACTAGCTTAGTGGGGCTCACTGTCTAGCTGTGGAATAAGCTCAGTAAATCACTGCTGAAGACAAGTACATTCTGTTGAAGATGTGTGAATACCTTTTTGTTACTGGTTTCAAAATGACCCGTGGCTCCACAAGCTCCATCCTGGAGATGTCAGGGACTACCAAGCATTTGCTTGGATTGTTCTTGTAATGAGGTCTCTTGGTTTGAAACTATTTATTTATTTTTTATTCCCCAAGAATAAGAAAAATCTGTGTAGTCAATTTTGCTACATTTGCAATCCTTGTCAAACAGGTTGTTTGTCTTCTTTTTGTCCTGTTCCTGGGATGCTGTGCTGTCAAGTTGTGTTGCATTATTAAACATCTTCTGCCTGTTAAGCACATGTCAGCAGAATGGCTGGTCAATTCTGCAAGTGCTTGAGTCCATCAGGCCAGATTGTAGAAAAGCAAGGGAAAGTGGTAGTATAGAGCATGTGTTGCCTTTAATAAGGCCACAAATCTTTTAAAATAATTGGTAGAGAATCTTATGCTGAGGTACTTCACCCTGCCCAGTACATCTGTGCAGCTGGAGACTTTGAATATAGATGACAGTACAACAGTGGCCTCCTGGGCCACTTCACAAATGAAGTGCTTTTTGCCAGGAGTCCCTGTAGGAAATATTTGATGGGGGAACAGAATAGGGATTGCATGTTTTGATGTGGCCCCTTGAATTCCTGGCTTAGCAGCCCAAATCTTGTTTGTAGATATAATGTCAAGTATTTGGTTTCAGCCCTCTGAGACTGACTGGGAGAATCACAAAAAGAAGAAATGTGCCTGGGACATTCAGTCTGTCCATAATGAGCCCCAGCATTCTTTGGGTAGACAATTAGCAACAGCAAGAGGTGGACACTGCTCCCAGCTCTTGGGTTTGTCCAGTTGTGTGGTGGTTTCATCTTGCAAATCTAATTCTTCACACTCAAATGCTGTTCCTCCAGGCAGCGTTCAGGGATCCTCTGACTGCCAATTTCCACTATCACTTTTGGAGTGAGAGCTGCCCATCTGAGTGGAACTGGGCAGTGATAACCAACCCTAAGCCTTTGTATTGGACTGATGCTCCTTATCCTTAGTGAAAGTATGTTAATGTGGTTTCTAAAGCATGGGATTGGCCCCCAACGAGCAGATACTGAAAGAAGATGGAATTACTGCTTTAAGCTAGTTCGAACACTACAGTTATTTTATGAAGCAGAATCTTTCCTGTTCTTTGTGATGCCATGTTACAGCAATGGTGAGTCCCACCAAGTGGTTGTGATGTTAAAACATGCTCTTCTTTGGAGTTGTAGAAGCACTGAAAAAGCAGAGGGCTGTGGCTTCACAAGGTAAAATTAGAGATCTTTATCAGTCTGGCCGTGCAAGTCACTGCACGCTGTATACATGCATTGCTGATGATTATTGCATTTACTAAATAACTCCTTAGGAACTTCTGGTTACCTGTGCTGTGATCAGCCCTTCACAGCAGATGTTTGATGTTCCCTGTAACCATTGTGGGTGGTTAATTTGGCCTCCAGGCCACAGCGGCACTTGAGGAGGAGACTGCAGAACTCAGAGAGGGCTGTCCGGTTTTTGGAAAGAGATCATAAATGTGGGAAAAGTGAACAGACACTTGACTGACTGAAGGGTGCAGGATACAGTGCAAGAGATAATCAATAACAGGAGTGGGCAGAGTGAAAGGCCTTGAAGATAAAGTGTCTGAGCAATCATTTGAGGTATTGTGTTTCATGTGCTCCAGAAATGTAGCCTTTCAACTGCTCTGTGAACTATGGGTTGGGAGCTTCAGTAGGAGATGGGAAACTAGAAAAAAAAATTGGAGAAATAGGGTCAAAGTAATTGATAAAAATGTTTTCTGTGGGTTTTGGAAGTTAGATCAGAAAAGCATTGTCTTATCTTTTAGTCTGTTTAGAAAAAACAACAAACCCACCAACCAAAAAAAGCCTAAAATATCTTAATCTGTTAAATTAGTATGGTTTAAGAGGGATTTGATTTTTTAAGTTATTTTTTTTTCTTCAGAGACATATTAGAAATTCTTGTAGATTAATGTCTAATTAAGTACTTGTTACATTTCAAAAGAGAACACTTTTCTCCATTATAGGGTTACCTACTTTGCTTGAAGAGAGACTGATGTATTCTCAAAACATTCTCATCTTACTGTAATTCTTGAAATATTTAACAGTTATGTTAAATTAAAAAAAAACAAAAACAACAACAACGAAAAACTGTCTGTGTAGTTAATTTTAACTTTCCTTAGTGAGGACAGGCTCAGTTCCATACTGTCATTTTCATGTGCTGTATTAGTGTCTGAGTTGTAGAAGAATGTATCAAGCTATTTAAAATAATGTTTCACTAAAGTAAAATAATGCTCCTGTCTTCATTCTTGGCCAGCTCTACAAAAGTGGCTACCTAGTTGCCTGAGGTTGTTGTGTATGCGTGGTGTTTGGGTTCTGCTTCTCAAAGAGCTGTAACGAGAATGAGAGGTTTAAAAAAACTTTGGAAAATCACTGCACCTGTTTGCCATTATCAACATTCTTAGAGCTGTTATGGCAAGAAGCTTCATGTGTTTGTATTGTTAAATGTTGGAATTAATTTTTACAGAAAAATATGTATGTGGAGTGGGAGGGAAGGGTTCTGGGGAAAGCATTCTGAGGATTAATGTTCTGAAAAAAAATGAGGGTTTAAGCTACATACATAATAACAGTTATGAAAATTATTACTTCTAATACTTGCATACATTTTCTGGGATTAGCAGAAGAGAATGAAACTGGGTCTATGTCTGCTGGCACGTCGTGTGGTGCAGAGTGTGCACCTGGGTGATAGTGGTGTAATCCTGGGGAGAAGGATGGTGGTGCTGCACTGGGAGGTGGTGAAGGAGAGGTGGATAGTCTTCTAACAATGAGAAGTGGCAATATACTGACAGGAGGAAAAAAGTCTATGACTGACAGCGAAAGAAATGAGGGCAAAAAAGATCTTCTGAATTATAGGATAAAGTTGCATTTCAGTTGTTTGTTTATTTATTTTGCTACCATTTCACTTAATTGGATAACCAGCTAAAGTCCCCAAACCTTCATCTTTGAAGTTTGAATTCTTCTCAAACTTTGGAAGTATAAGGATTGCAAATGAAACGCCAAGGTGAAAAACATTCTGGTTTCTCTCCTCTGTAAAACACAAGGCCTTTGCCCTGGAAATAAAATACTATGTTTTGATTATGTTGTATTCTGTTTATTTTTAGAACAAGTTCTGTTATTGGCTATCTTGGTCAAAGGAGTATTGTTGAAATTATAAGTAACCCCTTTGAAATAACTGAAAAGACTAATTTGTCCTGTGAAATATTCTCGTATACATTTGATGCTAAGGTCTCCTATTGGAATTTTCAGAATTAGTTTCAAATGATCTTGCACTGGTTATTTCCAGAGCAAGAAAAAAAAACCAAAAGGTCCTCAAATCTACCACATCCAAAAGTTTGTCTGATGTGATGCTTGAATGGGAGACTCAGGTAGTTTTCTTGTCTTTCTGGACACCTTGGTTTATGTTTTGCTTAACCTCAGAGCACACAGCATGTGAATCCCCTAAGTGTAAGGCTAGGTCTCTGGGTGAGGCTGCCTGGTGCAGCTGAAGGGA
>NW_008632896.1:98810-106328 GCF_000691845.1 Merops nubicus | reverse complement strand
TCCTGCACTTGAAGGGCGAGGCTGGTCCCATCACTGGTCCTCATTGTTTCACAGGTACACTGTGAGCTCAGTAGTTACACCAGAAGCCCAAGCTGAGGCAGTGTAACTTTGCCATAAAACAGTTTTCTTTTTTGTGTTCAATTATTGCTACCTATTTTCAGAAGAAAATAGAAAATACATCTAAACCATGGCTTATCAAATTTAAAACATTAAAATGATGCACCTAAACCCCATCGACACTGAATTATTTGCCAGTAGCATTTCTTAGGAGCTGACAGTTTTTACTGTTACATTTATTGAGCAGACGTAACTTTGGGAAAACTCAGATCCTCAGATATGTATGTTGGTGTTCATAGAAAAAAAACTAAACCCATGATGGAGTGTACTGTAGAGCAGGCATGTTTGTTCTCCCTTGGTCTGCTTTTCTTGGGTTGCTGTCCTGCCGGGCAACACCCAAATCTGTTCAATCGAGGGGTACCAGGATAAGAAGTATGTTGTGATATTAGGAACCCTTAAAAATAGAATCTTGTCTTAAAAAGGAAGCCTAGCTTTGAGAAGTCTCTGCTTCTATTCCTTTATCGAAGCCTCTGTGACTGCTCTCTGTTGGCCAGTTGCTTTGTTGCTGCTCTGCAGTTCAGCAGTAGTTGGCTGATGTGTATGGCTGATGGGCATTACTCCTGTGACCTGCTCAGTGCTGCTCTGCTTTGACTTGGAGGGGCCAGCCAGTCTTGTAGCCTTCAAGCAGGGTCAGGAGTTTGAAGTCTCTACAACAACTGCAGATTATCCTGAATATTTTAAAGTTTTCCCCCTGTGAGGGAAGACATGTTCTATACTTTGTTTTGAGATCCGTTTGCAAACTATTGGGTTAGCAATCAGCATTTAGTCTCCTTACTCAAAACTTCCCTCATGAAGTCACAGTTCACCTTCCTTCTCTACAGGCTGGAGGTCCTGTTGGATTTGTTTACTTATGCCAAGTGATTGCTCCGATTGGTTTAAATCTCTAGGGGGAATCAGCATCCAGCTGGTAGATAGATGTACTGATGAGGACCCATTGATTTTTCTCTCCTATCCACTCACCATCAATAAGAAATGCCCTTAGCTTTCCTGATACTTCTTTCCTGCCTACTGTTGCCCAGTTACCTGGCTGATCTCACTGTCAGGGCTTGTCTTGGTTGCTGATCACATTATATGTGGATGTGATTAACAGCCTGATAAAAATGTTTAAGTCAATACTTTAGAAGCCTAGATAAAGATAAAGCTTTGTGATGAGAGCTTTTAATAATGTCTTCTATTTGATGTAAACCAATGGTAAAGAATTGCTGGTTTTAACAGAAAAAAAACCACTTTATATCAAAGGTTACCTAGCTTGGCATGATTTAGCAGTGTCCAGAAAAGGAGAATTTAAGAAAATACAGACAATTAATGTTCCGTTTTGCTGGGAGAAATAATTCTTCCTTCTTTAATAGAACTTTTACTGTTTTTTTTTTTTCCCCAACATGGTATTATCTGAGGTGTTTTCTTTCATACAAAGTCGTAAGGAGCACGTAAACCAAATATTCTGTGTGCCTTTCTCTGACGTGATAGCCTTTTGAAAGATTATTAACTTAAACATAGGATGGTCCAATTATTTTACAAGTTCCCTAGGAAGAAGTGAGAATGTAACTTTTGGAGAAACTTGAGGAAAGCTGCTCCTTCTAGCCCCAGTTTTGTTTGTGTTTCTGTAGGAATGCAAACACAGATATAGAGCCATTGTGTGTTCTTTCTAATCTGCCTGTATTGTGACAAATGTTTCTTAGTTGGCAAATAGTGTATTTTGCAAACCTTTAAACGGATGCTGCCAAATATCACTATAAACCACCAGTAGTGACTTCAGTTCTGCAAGAAATGGTGTATTTAAAAGGACAAGTGTGGGTGGACTTAGGTGATGGGGGAAAGAACTACATGGAAGGATTGATAAGAAGGACCGAACAAGTAAATGACACAAAGTGGATATGTTGGTGAACTGCAAAATATGCTCCTATTTTTGAAAATCTTAGATGAGTAATTGTCAACTGTGCCATCTGTAAGTACCGTGGGCTTCCAAACTTGCAGCAATTAGCACTGCCTCGCATCCCACTGCAGCCCCGTGTTGTGTTCTGTGCACCAGTCAGTCCTGGAGACTAATCTGCTGTGACATTAATCGGCTCGTGAGGAGAGAGGGAGTAAATCGCAGTAGCCCTTCCTCTCCTCACTCACGGAGATAAATGCCACAACACGAGGGCTGATCTTTGTTATGACATGAACCATTATATATTTAACAGAGATAGCAAAATCCCACTGACAGCTAACAAAAGAATTCTCTCTTTACACGTTCTCTGAGAAGGCTGCATTTCCTTAGTTCAAATACATGACTTATCCTATCTGCTCTCAGAGCAATTTATGCAGTAGATCTGGATTGTGCCAGTGAACTCTGTTCTGAACACAATGATGTCATAATTCAGACTAATGAAAACTGATGTGAAATAATTGTGCAAGCTTTGGAAGGAAAAAGCTGTATAACACCCAAGGACTCTTCAGACTCTACTCGTGTGTTGTCTGCTTGGACAAGAAAGAATGTCTCCTGTTTAAGACAAGCAAGCAAGCAACCCACTCTCCCCAAAAATCAGCTCCAAAACAATAAGCCAACAAAAAAAAAATCCAACCAAACCTAAGCTTTCATAGCTTTTAATTTTGTGAGGATTTTGATTTTGCTTTTTGCCTCCAGTGTTTGAACAATTTGGCTCAAGGAACTAAGGGTGGCTTTTTGCTGCGTGTATGGTTGTAAGTGACTTTTCATTTTCCCAGCTTTTTCTGTTGTACAGCTCTTGGGAATTTCTTGCCAGGTTTTCCATCCACTAAATACATTCTGGTCTTTCTGGGATAAAATCACCAGGAAAGATTCTTAGTAATTTTCTGCACCTCTGCTTGCTTATTAATTTGAAGGGAGTGATGCTGTTTATTGTCACCCTGTGAGTGAGGAACAGAGCAAACAACTGAGTTGTGAAGTTTATGGACTTCCCTTGTGAGGTTAAGAGGATCGATGTGACTTATACTGGCTTTCACCTAAGCATCAAATATGCTGTAAATTTCATGGGGTGTTTTCATGCCATCTATCTGACAGACTTAAAATGGAAGTATAATTTTTACAGGTTTTTTTATGCTTGCTGTCGTTAACCGTATTTTAGTAATGTGAATAGAATTGCTCTTTGGTTGGTTAAATATATTCGTGTGTCTCAATGGAGTCAGTGCCAGTTGCAGCATGAAACTTCTTTTACCCTTTTAGTGGGTGAGTTTTACCTGGATGAAATACCTAAAGTGGCTGAAACTAGTATGTAAGAATATTTAGGTACAGTGCACAGTTTAAAAATGTTTTATTTGTATTCTTCTTCTTTCTTTTTTCCCCCTTTTTTTTTTTGTTTCCTTTTTTTTTGCCTTCTGGATATCTTAAGTCTCTATCTTTAGGACACTGTCTAACAAGATAAGCCCTGACAGTAAAGCAATGGCAAGAAAACCAACATAGCTGTCACCTCCTGTTAAACTGGGTACGTTCAGAGAGTAGCCAGTAGGAATTTTATTTCTCACATTAAAAGTACCTCTTACACGTTACATTTGCCTGAGGAAATTAAGTGATGAAGGCTTTTAAAACAAACATTCATTCTCTCTGTTGATTTTTCTGGGAAGTTTTACTCTTAATGATTTCTGGTTTGGGTTTTTTTTCTTTATTTTACAGTGTTGTAACAGAAGTTATATCACAAACCTTTCAGTGTCTCAGAAACAAAATAAATCTGTATCAGCATTCAGTACAGAAAACAGCATATGTAGAAGCAAACATGTTCAGGGCTTGGTGCTTCTTAGGGTTGGTGTTTTTTTTTTGTGGGTTGGGTTTTGTTTTGTTTTTGTTCCCTTAGTAGTGATGAATGTGTTCACACTGATGGCATTTCTTTCCTCTGTTATCTGTAATATAAAGGCAGCTGACAGGGCACTCATACCCATTCCCCTCCATTATTTTCAGTCACCTAACCATAGCCTCTTCATTTCGTACAGGGGTAGATGCCAAAGGGGAATTTTTATCCCTACTGGAACTGGAGGCATTTCAGGATTGTGGCCTGTGTGATCACCCAATGAGCGCAGACTTCAGTAATGTTTTCGGGTGGCTGAGATGTGTTTCTCTCTTGGCCCCTTCTCTGGGATAATGATTTGTAGTTGTAAATAGCTTTGACCCACGTGTTTCAGAAATTGAAACTTTTGCTCTAAATAGGTAGAGGATGAGGTCTACAAGCCATGGGAGGTTAACAATGCAATTCGGCCTGCCAGCACCTGGGAGCTACAGTGTGCCAGAGCTAGCTGCTCAGTGTTGACTACCTAGGCAGCACTTTGTACCTGTGGTTTTGGGGAACCCATGGCAAGGAACTACCTCTGCATGGAGGTGTTAATGTTTCAGGAGGTAGAGGACATAGGAATGTACCGTGCGAGTGTACTATGGCAAGGACAAGGGAAGAAAGGTGTTTTGTGCAGACCTCAAAAGCTGAGAGTGTCACTTTGAGAGCAGAGACAGGCTGGCAGAGTGAGAGGCAGCGGGGTGTTGGTAGCAAGCAAGAAGAGGTATGGCTTGTGTGGCCAAGCTGGGGGCTGGAGGCTGGGCTGCACTCTCAGAACTGAGCAGTCCTCCTGGCAGTCTGGACGCTCCGTCGCTTGAACTGAAGTCATTAGTAATCCTGCTGCTGCTAACAGAACCCATACTGGGGTAGGAGGTCTGACACCCTGCTCACTGGAGCATGTGCCTTTAATCCTGATCTTACGGAAATTTTGTAGAAATCTGTGTGCTCGCTGGGTTCATCCTGTTACAGTCACTGAGGTGTTTATGGATCTGTGCTGACAGAGCCTTTAAGTGGAAGTTCCTGGTTGCTCGAACAGGCTGATTGCTTTAGTAAAGAGAGAAATACGAAGGTTTTCTTTTGTTTCAGTATGTCAGACCAGATCAATAAGTTATTATAAGTCAGGGGTTTAGGTTTGAAAACTTTACCCTACATTTAATGGTGGGATGTGTGAGGCTGCTAGCAATGGCAAGATATTGTTGAGGTTAGAGCTTGTGCCTTTTAAAGGAATAACACAATTGTATGTTTAATTTCAACTGAATTGAAACCCAGTTTCCTTTGAATTCAAAATGTCAAGTGTACAGTTTATCTGGAATTTCCAAAGCACTGTTGCTGCCTATCAGTTTGAAATACGACATTATAAATAAGTTTTTAAAAGAACAATAAAAGAGTCCAGATATCTCAGAACAAGCCTCAAACCAGCTGGTATCTATTTGAGAACTTACGTTAAAATAGATTGTAGTGGGTCATTCCTTCTTATTTTCATCCCTTTTTTCTCTTTTTCATGTATTACCTACCCTCCCTCCTCTCAATCTTGCTGTTGTTCTCTTCTTCATCTCTCTCTATGCTTTTCTTTTCTTCCCCAACTCTGCACCCTACCCTGCCCTCCTCTCCTAACCATTTACCCATCTTTCTTCACACAAAGGGCTTTGAACTTTTACCAGGCTGCTGATAATTCCCCAGTGACTGAAGCCGTTAATCAAAAATGAATACAAAAGATTTGAGTGGGGCATTTCCCACAATAGAAGTCAGTCCTCCTGTTAACCTCACACAAGCAGCTGGAAAAGACAATGCTGGATTTTTTCCAGGACACTGTTCTTGTACCCTGTTTGGGACTGCCATCTTTCAATTCATTAGTTTAGTAATGGGTGGCTAGAAAATATATTTTCTGCTTAGGAGAAGGGAAGTAATGTTTTTCTTCATGCTCGTGTCTTCGGACATAAGAATTATCTATTGTGCAGTTCAGCCTGACTTGTATTTTAGCTGTAGAGTGGGAGCACGGGCAAAACTGTACTGTACTGTTCCTCTTTCTCCTGAATCACATAAATAATGTTCTAAAGAGAATTGCTTCACTTCGTGAGTAGTGGCCGAATCTATAGCTTGACCAAGCAGACGTGATAAAATGATCCTGATTTTTGTCAGTTACCTGAGCTTCAGATCCCTGCAGGCAGCTTGCAGAAATGGAAGAGTCTCTGCCCAGTTCCATCTAACTGTACTCTGGGCACACAGTCAGCATCGAGAAGCCCACTGGACTGACCTCCTGCTGCTTTTGGACCACAGCATGGTATCAGGCCACAGCTGGTTCTTGTTTAGAAGAATCATTTTCTGTTAGTGTAATAACTGATAGCTGCAGGAGGAGTGGCTGCTTCTCTGACAGAGCTCCCCACTTTCTACAGGAATGTTTGTGGGTGACAAGAAGGATGACTTTCTAGTTCACCCTTCTTCACGGTGTCCCTCTGCTTGTCTTCCCTCTAGTGGCTGAAATGCAAACGATTGAGCAGCTCTGTTTCAGGTAGTTTAATTTATCTGTACAGCTGCTTGTGACTAACCATTCTGTCAATGACAGGAGTTCTCTCCTGGTTTTGTAGGCCAGCTGAGCATTCAGGATTTCTCTCTTATGCCAAGCTGAGAGTCTTGACTCTGCTCTAGAGTTTACCTGTTAACAGTTCACTGGAAAATGTTTTTTCCTCAGTCTGGCATCTGATTTTTTTGAGCAGTTATCAATGCACAGAAGATAATAGATGCTATGATGAGCAAAGGAGTTTGGATTTCTTCTTGTCCCATACAACTGACGTGACTTTTCCAATGAAACTGTGACCATACCTGTTTGTGGCATCTGTGTAATCATTTAATATCTCTGAAGTTGTGGGTTGATACGTGGAGGTGATACAAACATAACAATTTGTCAAGCTGCTGCCGTTTTCTGTGAGGCTTGGGTTCAGCTCTGCTTGGCAGGATCCAAGTCGTGATCTCTCCGAGCTGTTAACGGGGGTTTGAATGGACACCAAGAACGTGCTCAGTGCAGCCACTGGGTCTGTCCCTTCCCAGAGTGTCCCGATGGGTGTCAGAGTATTTGTCCCAGTTATTTAGTGGCTGTCCCTTTTTAAGGCGGTGGTTGAATGGCAGGAATAAATAGAGCATATTTGATCCTCTGTGATAGAGGTTGCAGTCAGTGCAAAGCATTCTTCTGCCGTTGTCCTTCCTAACAAAATACATCAAAACAATCACACTCTTCATGACAGTGCTTTCCCATGTTTTAATGTCAGCCTTGTTAGTCACTGCCCATCCGAGTGCTGGTGGATGGGGTGGGAGGAAGGAGGATACTTAAACCAGACAAAGGCTTCCTCCCCTCTTGTGCATTACTTTTTGTGACCAAGAAGTCTATGACTTAACTACGCTGATGCATTTTAGTATTTTATTTTCCTTAAGGCACAGTTAGCAATTCAGTTTGTATTTCTAATATATATATATATTTTAAAGTCTTAGAAATGCAAAAGTGACTGTGGGTTTTTAGCAGTGTTAATGGTGAGATACAGAGGCAGGAGACTAGTGCAGTTATCAATTCAGCCTATTCATTAGCTCACAGGCTCTTAAATAATACTCTGATACTGTTGTCCATAACTAG
>NW_008632896.1:36648-98779 GCF_000691845.1 Merops nubicus | reverse complement strand
GGAAAGAAAATGAGATTATCATCAAAATGTTTTTACAAGTAATTATTTTTATTTTCTTGCTGTGATAAATGGTTAGGTTAAAACTGGAGGGGGGAGAGGACAGGACAACAGCATGACAGGGCAGAAAAATCCATCCTTACTAAGGTTCTGTGCTAAATTAATCTTCATACTGATAAAGAAAACTTAATCAGGTACACAATGACAGGATTTTCAACTTAAGCAGTGTTTGAATTGGAGAATTAATGCTTTTCAGTTAGGGTATGAGCAGTGTTTTAAATACCAGGCTTTAAAGGGTTTTAGAGGGTTAGGTGAACAGTATTAAATTCATGGGCTGTGTGAACTGCAGCCCACGCTGCACGTCCGGCGTAAAACGCGTCCCCACAAGGGGCGACTGTTTGCTCCAGCACGTTCAGCCTGTCTGACATACTCTGCATTTCAGCCTGTCATTATACCCTGAATGCCTCCACTTCATACTGTGATATTTGAAATCTGCCCCGTGGGTTTGATTAAACTCTGTGTAGTGCTGTTCTGCGTCCTGCCTGTTGGCTTCATTGTTGTTTGGTGAAGATGATCTTCCGTATCCGTACGTCTGGCTGTTGTTTCCACAACCAGTTCAGTGCAGCTTCCTCAGCACAAGGTGCTCTCCCTTCTCCCATTGTCCAGGACAGGGTGATGACTTCTGATGTTTGCGTAGCTTTATTGTTTCCTTCCTATTATTGTCAAACTCACGTGGTAATACTCGGCGCTTTTACTGACTTTACAGAGTAGGATGTGATGTCGTAGAGAAGGGGACAGGGCTACCCAAATTTTCTCAATTGCAGGGAGGAGCTGCCCAGGTGTGCTGAGGGGCCTGTACTCAGGAAGAGAAACAGGGAATCCTCCACAGTGAGTAACCCCACTTTCAAGTGCACACAGTTTCCTTCATAGCCGTGTCCAGTACAGTGTAGTTTCCTCTTCTGTCCTTTCCAGTTTACCCTCTGGAATGTTCACAGTTCAATTTTCTTTCCCATTTATTTTGTTGTATTCCTTTCCCTTGCCCTTTGTCTTCTTTCTGAAGGTTAACGTTTCCATTTTGTCACACCATTCATCTTTTCTCACCCCAGTCTTAATCTTCACATGTGTTGTCATTTTTCCGACGTGTCATTGTGGTTCTGTCACTAACACATCTATCGCCTCTCTTCCCTTGCTGTGCAGTGGCTCTTCTCCCAGCCCTCTGCAGTTCCTTCTGCCCTTGCTCATTGCCATACCCTTCCCTACCCACTCTTTGTTCTCCTGTCAAACCACCTTTGGGTTTTCCTTTCCTGGCAGGTCCCTTTTGAATCTTGCCTGTCGATGCCCGTGAGATAAGCTCAGTTCGGCTCCCAGACCTTTCTAGTGCAGCCCTCGCTTCTGCCTTCTCCTTTGTGCAGCTGGGAGGTAAAAGATACAGAGCTGATCCCTAACAAAGAACCAAAGGATTTGGTAAACCGTGTTTTGGCTGCAAAAGGGGAGAGAGGCAGTAAATCAGAACTGTAAAATGGCAAGAGAGTGCTGAGCTGGTCAAGTGGTAGTGAGTAGGAAGGCTTTGGCTTTAAGTGAGCTGCTTGAGCTACAGCCTGGCTAGCACCCTTCACAGTTTGATGGCTTGCATGGTACAGTGTGGTGGTGTCTCTAGTTCCTAGTGGGCAGGTAGCCACATAGTAGTAGCTACTTTCACTATTGCCCTCATTTGGCAACTGCTAGAGAGAAGCTCAAGACGAGATTAGTTCAGAGACCAAACTGGTTTCTTGTTTAGCCAGGGCAGAAATGCAAGTTCTGGCTGGGGATGTTGGCAAGATGCTCTGGGATTGCTGTGGCCTGTGCTGCACCTTCTACTACTGATGGAAAGGTTTTGCTTTCCAGGGATGTCAGTCTGGCACTTACAGGAGCAAAAGAGTGGCTGTTTGTTTAACAACTTAAAACTGATGGGGACAAGAAGGAAGTGGAGAACCAGAAAAAGCTGTAACAAGGTGGTTGTATCTGGAAAGAGGATTGGGTTACTTTGGGCTCAATTGGAAAAGGCAAAGGAGTAGAAAACTGAGCTGAAGTGGAAAAATATACTGCACTCTGTCATGTAGCATCTTGTGTGCTGTGACTGTTCTGACTACTTCATTTCTCATTGTTTTCAGAAGCAGAAAGCATTTTAAAAATTGAAACCTGTGTCAATTCTCACAGTAGCTCCTGCTCTATGAATGGAAGATTTTAGCCAGTTTTGTTCCCAAGGTCATGATAAAGCCTAAGTGTAGAATATTCAAGTGACCTCAAATGGTTCTAAACGTATAAAAACAAAGAAAGAAAAGACTAGCTGACTCTTTTTGTTTTCATGGGTTTTTTTTTTTGGCTTTTTTTTTTTTTCCCCACTCCTCCCTGAAAGGAACTCTGTTGCTGTGTCATAAAATCAGTTGCATATTTCAGTGCTTTTATTTGGAACCTGGTAAGAATTTTTCCCAGGCAGATGTAGTAGGTGATTCACAAAAGCAGCAGGTGAATATCATCCTTGCTCCAGTGTCCTGCATTGTATCTGGTCTTCCAACAGCCAGAGGACTCCAGTCTCACCACTGCTGTTCCCTGCCTTTCACAAATGACTACGTACAGTTGCATGACCACAAACCCTTTCAGATTCACAGGACAGCTGTGTCTTGTCACTTACACGTTTATTATTTCTTTTCAGGCATTGGAGAAGTACCCCAACTCACCAATGACTGCAAAACAAATACTGGAAGTCATTCAGAAAGAAGGGTTAAAAGAAACAAGGTCAGTGTTTGTATGTGCTGTGTTTCTGCTGTCTTCTCAAACCATCTGGAAGGTACCTAGTCCTTACAAAACACAAAGTGGTGGTTAATGGCTGAGTTAATTTCCAGTACCAAAGTGGGAAATGCTGCTAATGGGTTTGGTTTGGTTTGGTTTTTAGTTCAAGGCTTTTCAGTTGTTAGTGACTGGCTTAACTTTACACCTTCCAAAAATGGCCCTTGGGCCAGCTCCAGTCCAATGGCCTTTCTTTAGAAAGTCAGTGTGATCTGCTCAGACAGCCCCATGCTACATCTTATGTTTGCTTAAGGACCAAAGCTTGACAGCTGGGTTGCCTTTGCCACCATGTGCATGGAGATGGAGCCAAACACCATCCTTCCCTCACTTGGGTTTGCTGTCTGGCACTTAAATCACCATTATGAGGTGCTGATGTTGCCTGTGGTAACAGGGGTTGTGCCAGTAAAGAGCTGGGAGTGGAAGGAGAGAGGTGTTTGGATGCTGGGAGCTAGTGTGTGTGGCTCCAGAGTTGGATACAGAGTCACTTAAAACCAGCATTCTGTGGATGTAGAGTTCAGCTGTGCTCATTGGGCTGCTAGGGGATAGCTGGGTTGTCCTGAGCCTGTGGAAATCCACAGTTGTCTTCCATTGACACCTGGTTCAGATGGACAAGCAGCTTCTTGTTTCAAAGGTAGGTCTTTGGTGACCTGCAGATAGAAACTTGGGCAGGAAGTAAATTAAGTTCAGGAAAAATGAGTTGGTTGGCAGGGGTCTCCTGCAAGATGCAGTTTCCTCTTCTCCAAATGTTATTAGAACAATTTTCTATTATAATGAAGTGCTGTAATATTTGTTTCTATGAAAGCAAAGGGACACATCTGCTTTTATTTTATTTATATTATTTTAGTGGGGAACCTAAAATCTAGGACAAGAGAACTTCAAAGCCCGTGTAGAAGAGTAGTAACACATTATCTCTGTTACCAGAAGTAACCATGGGACCTATTTTTACTGAATGCACTGTTCTTCCTAAGAAACAGAACACTGGGTGTGATCACCTGCACTGCTTTGTTGGTAGCCTCATAACGTGCTTGCAAGAGCTGTATTTTGGCAAGACTGCAAAAGAGCTGATATGCAAGGTGATGTTGACTTTGCTACCTTTTGACAGATGTAAAATGCTTTGGTTCCTGTCAATTTGCCTCAAACATACTTGGCAATGATGGCAAGGAAGCAAGGGGATGAAAACTTTTGACAATGAATGTCCAAACGTATTATGCTGCAAGGATTTGCATACAGCAGCAACAAAAAAGCAAGCAAACCCAACTCTGAAAATCTGTTTTTATTAAGATACTGTTTCTCACAGCAGTGAAGAGATTGCTTGCTGCTACTTACATCTTGTGATATGAGGCAGCTGCATGGGAGAGGCACATGCCTGATAACAGCATTTCTTTGTAATTTTAAAAATTCTTGTTCCTGTGAAAACTACATGAATAAAATTGTGTGTAAAACCTACAGGAGGGAGTGAAGTCAACATTTCTATGATTTAAATATAGAAAATATAGAGCCCTTTTTAGTTGCTGCAGAATGAGCAACAAGAGAAAGATTCCTTTTAAAGAGGTTCAAAGCTAGATCTTTCATTTCTTCAGTTACTAAGAAACTGAGAATTGCGCAGAAATAGGAAGAAAATTCAGATCCATTCTGATTTTTATTGATGGTATGTGTAGTAGATTGCAAGATGCCATATGTGGTCATGAATATTTAGACAACTGAGGAGTTTAAAAATTCATTGTTCCTTACTTCTTATTTGAAACTTTGGACTGTGTTACAGGCTAGGTCATCCTAGACTGATTAGGCTAAAAATTCTAGGTTGTGCAATTGTAAAAACAAAAAAAAAATGTTGATTCTGCATTGGACTTTTTAGCATATTTGGATTCTCATTTAACTTTTGATTTCCAATAAAAGTTATGTGTCTGCTGCATTTGAATATTGATTAGGCACAAGCCTGCAAAGCTATCTGAGCACCTGACTCTTAATAGGAGCTGACAGGGTGTTTGACCTCATACATATTTTTGTTGATTTGGCCTCAGTGTGTAAGTGAAGTTTTGATTTCACAGTCCTTGAGTTCAGAGTCTCCCATTTACTTCACCTAAATCCACAGTCTCTTCCAGTACCCTTCTCCCAGTCCAGGATCTTTGCCGTTACTCAAGGTGATCTTTCCTGGTCTCTGTGCTGCAGCCACATAGATGAGCAAAGGATTCCTGATGTGCAGACACCTGGGCATAAGCAGTAGAATTGCACTAGCATTATTTTATTCTGTATTGATTTGTGTATTCTTCAAGTCTGAACTTGCACCAGCAATATGTTACTACTTGAATATACTTTACTTATTTCTTCATACTGATTATCATTGTTGGTAGAACCTTGGCAATCCTAAATGAAGTTCTTCAAAAATTCTCCTCTCTACTGTTCCATTTATAGATGAATGAGATTAATTGGCTTAGTCATTTTTTCAAATATATTGCAGCATTAATTAATCTAAAGCTTTTTGCTGTGGTAGTAAATCTGAATGAGTAGCGTGTGATTTTCAGCAATCTCATTGTCACTGTGTGTAATCTTTAAAAAGACACTGTCAAACTATTCAGCCTCTTCTTTGTTTGCAATCAAGACATCAAGTTTCACATTCATTTTTTTTTATTGCTCAAATGATTAAATAAAACAGGAGGGAAATTCCAGAGTTACAAAGCAGGTATATTAGAAATTAAAATAAAAACTTCCTGACATGTCCTGTGAGAGGTTATACATCTGCCAGGTTCCCTGTATTTTGGGGATGTCCAGTTCAGTTTTGGTTTTTAAGTATATTTCCTCTTATGATGGTTGGCTGTAAAATGGTCAGCAGGCAGGCAGTTCTGCCACTACTCAGAATGAAAACTTCTATGGCAAACCTTGTTGGGTTGTAGAAAACGTGTGGGTTTCTTCTGGGCGTGGCAGGGATGGAGGAGGGAGAAGTCTTGATTTTACATTCGTGCCTGTGCTGGTGAACAGTGCAGGCTGACAGTTGTGGGCACTGAAATCTCTGCACAGAGAAGCTGGAGAACAACTCCCTCCAGGGATTTTCCTTCCCGGCATCCACCGTTCCATTCTTTGGAGAACAATTCCCTGTGCCACTGAAAATTCACAACCTGCTGGTTCCATGTCCTAGCATGAGATGTCGCTGAGTTTGCCAGCATGACACAGACTGCCAGGCAGAGGATGGTCCACTCCAGCCCCAGCACTCCTTTTCTGCTGTGCTGCAGCCTTGTTAGATGTTCTCCATCCTGGATTTCTGCTGGTACTTATTCCAGTTTAAGGTCTAGAATCCCCTTGGTGAATTGTATTCAGGCCTTCTGTGTAGCATTTCTGAAATTCAGTAAAATTGCTTTAGCATGTAGCCTTCTCTCTGGGCATGCATGCAGCCCTTCCAAGTGTAGAGTCATCTGCTTATTAGAGCTTGCTTCCTTTGGCAGCATTATGTTTCTCTTCTGTGCTTATCTAAGTCCCATGAGAAGCAATGTCCAAAGACTATTAAGTTGAGCTACATGATACCTAGTGTTGCTTTTCCAGCTACAGCATCTGCTACTGTGTCAGGAAGGAGAGTTGGTTAGAGTTGAAGTAACTTGCTCTTGACAGGCCTATGTATTACTCAATTTCTTATCTGCTAAATACTTCCAAGTAATTTTTATTCCATATTTTGAGGAAATTGAAATTCAGCTGCTGCATCTCTACTTCCTTGGCCTTGCCTTTTTTTTCATGTGTTGGTTTGTGTTTGTTTGTTTATTTTTTTAAAGCTAGTTACTAGATGTTTTCCAGTCTTGTGGAATCACTGCTATCCTGTACAAATTCTCAAAAATTACTACTGGTAATTCTGAGACTGGTCCAGTCAGCTCAAAATACCTCATGGTGAATGTCAACAGATTTAACTGATTAGAGAGCAATTAATTTATGTAATTATAGCGTAATAAATTTTTTCCTTGTTTGTGCCTGGTGTAGGGTTTAGAAGCTGTCTAATCACAGAAAACAAAGAAACAACAAAGAAAAGGCAGTAGCACTCCTGTGCTTTTGGTGTAAGTGCTTGGTGCCACCCCCTCAGGGGAGAGCAAGCCATGTCCTGTCTGTTGCTGTGCCTACAGAAATCTCCCTGTGCATGGTGGGTGGGTGACTTTACTGAAGTTTGATTTCCTGAAGCCCATTTTCTTCTTTTTGTGTTCTTCCTTATTTCCCTAAAAACGAAGAATCATCCCTTCATGAACACTCCATGTTTTCAGCTGCCTCTTCCCCAGTGGTTCCAGTTGATGCTAGTGCAGCCTTCATTCCTGAGTGCTTTTTACATCTTCTGCTGAAGGATTTGTGTTCCTCACACAGCCCCAGGAACTTACCAGATGCTTCTCTGTCCCTGTGTCTTTCTTTCCCAAGAGGTATCTACATGGTCATGATGTGGCTATTTAAATAGGCCATGTTTCCTGCTGATTCTCACAGAAAAAAAAAATGCTTTTCTCTATGATTCTCCTGGCTTCTTGCTATATTAAACTCTGAGCCTAGTACCATCCTTGGTTTTGCTCTCTTTTGTCATGACTCAAAAATTGCCTGTAGGACCACCAGGAATAACCTATTCCCTTCTGTTTGGGGCACTCCACTTTCATGAAGGGTAGGACCAATCCTTAAAACATCTTGAAATTATCAGGGAGATAAAAATAAGACAGAAGTTGGTATGAATTAGGAGTTTGGATTAAACAAAAGAAGATTGAGTTTAGACATAGTAAGCCTTCCAAAGCATAAAAGATACACAAAAAGCAAGGGAATAAGTTACCCTGCGTGTCTGACAGGGACAGGACAGGAAATAAAGGCTTTAAGTTGTAGCAAGGAAAGATTCTGATTAGATAGTGTGAAGACTTTTTTTTTTTTTTCCTAACACATATAATTGATTTCTGTCATGAGCTGTGGGGGAGATGTGAGAGATCCCAAAGATCACTCTAAAACAAATTTAAATGTGTGTCTGTCAGGAATTATGTAGATTTGATTGATCCTGCCTTGAACTAGAGCAATGAACTAGCATACCCTTTGATCCATATTTTTCTATGGTTTTGGTTTTTTCCAGTTCAGTTTGTAGTACCTGGGCCATACATAATGTTTGAGTCCTAGGGGAGAATATCCAGCCAAATTCTGATAAATGTTTGATGCTAATAACCCTGGATTATATCTTGCCTTTCTGTAGTTCATTTTCTCCTTTGCTTGCTGAGGCTGGGAAATTGTCTTGTCTGGATAAGATTAAAGATTTCTCAGTAGAAGTTAAAAGCCAATACACTTCCAAAATGGGACAAGCAATGTTTAATTTTTTTGGAGTGCAGCTTTAGCCCACAGCTATGCCTATTTACTTTCCTACACTAAACAGACTGTTTAGTGTTTTTGCTGTTCATCTAGAATAACTGACCTCTGTATTTGTTGTATTTGATTTATTGTTGTGACATTAGTCTTTCAAAAGCCTGAGAAGAGATGCTTGCCACTGGCACTGGCAGTGGTGCTGCTTCTCCTGCATTCCACAGCGTTGATAATATCTATCACAAATGATATCATAACATGTTAAGTCTTCTGAGCCTAGGAAAGCAGCAAAGTATAACCCTAATAAATCTCAAGACACTCTTACTAGATTTACACTCTTTGTGCAGAAATATTAAACGAGTGGGTTAGGTAGAATTAAATCCACTTTGAACTGCTGAGCAGAGTCATCAATGGAGTCAAAGGCATGATCTGTGCAGGGTCTGTCTTTAGCTGTGAAGTGAGATGGTGCTCCTGAAAATATTACTGTCACCCCTGAAGCCTTTGATCTTTGTGACAGTGTCTCTTTAAGCGTTTGCATACTTCATCCTTAGAGCTATTGACTTAAAAATAAAACCCATTCTGGCTGCTGCTGTTTCTGTAAATAGGCTAAATGAGCTGGCAACTGTCTTCTGTTGTTTATAGTTTTCAAGTTCCTGGTTTTATTGCTTATGCATGTAGACAGAGAAATTTAAATTTTTATTTCCTTTCTCTTTAAAGTAATTCAGAGATGTCATTGTGATTCATAATTATTAACAAGTCATCATTTTTATCTTCCACTTAAAATAAAAAAAAGCAAATGCCCTCCAATAACCAAAAGCTCTTAAAAATACTTCTCTGAAAGAACCACAGCTTTTGTCTTGGGGCTCTGATTATTAATGGAAGAGCACCAACAGTTAAGAGGCTTCTGTGGTTGTGTATGTCTGATAGAATTTATTTGGGAGTCTCTTCAGCTGAAGGGTGTTGTGTCTGGAAGGTAGTTATTCCATACAGCAGGCTGAGAGGAGGCCTCGATGGGAAGAGGGGGAGCAAGCTCTTCCCCTGCCTTTGCCTGGCATCATTAGCTTGATTTTTGTGCCCCTACAGAAGTGGCTTTTGGCTGTAGAGCAGTGAAAGCAACAAACTTTGGGTACAACCTGTCTTTCTGCATGTATTCACTTCAGACACCTCTAGGAACTGCTGTTCTTCACAGTGTAACAACAAACAGCCTAGCTGGGTGGGCAGTTGTGATGGCAACAATTCACCAACCGAAAATTTCACAGCACAGGCTAACCTGGTACAAACTGACAGGTTCCTACTTCATTCCATTCCAGTGCTGGGACTGTAACTTGTATAATCACACCCATGTCATCTGTGTGAGAATTATTTTGGGTTGTGCTAGTGGTGTAGCCCTAAAACAACTCTGGTATTAACTCCAGTCTAAGAGCAGGTTTGGTGATTCTTGGTTCCAATGGCTGCGCTGTGATTACCCTGGCTTAGCAAAATGCTGCTTTCCTTATGGATGTACAGCTGGAATCCAGCTCAGTATCGATTGGGGAAACTGGTTTTGGGTGCTAATGAAACAGATGTAAAATATTAAAACTCGGTTGTTTTCCCTCAGCCAATTTCAAAGACGACAGGATTTTTATTTATTGGTGATGGTGCTGCTTCCATTTTGTATACCTGCATTTCAGTGTAGGATATTTAACTAGACTGAATGTTCAACTACACTGAATGTTTTGGGGTTTTTCGTTTTTTTTTTCTTTTTCCTGAGCCACTATCATCTTCATTTTTTGTCCGTATTTCAATTTTTAGACATTAACTGGGGCACTTTTTTGTTTGTTTTAGTTTGGGTTTTTTTGTTTTTTTTTTCCTGAGCCAGCATCATCATTTTTTGTCCATATTTCAATTTTTAGACTTTAACTGGGGTATTTTTTTGTTTGTTTTAATGCTGATCCCCTTCCTTTCATAGGACAATGGAGTCTCTGCCTAGGGATTTCAATAAGCAGTCCAGTAAAATCAGTCTGCATGTCAGTATTGTTTATAAAATTACTTGTCTGTTTGGTTTTGAGGGTTTTGTAAAATTACCTGCTTGGTTTTGAGGGGTTTTGATTTTGGTTTTTTGTTATTTGTTTTTTTTTCATGATGCATGTAGTAATAGGTGCCTCTGCTGTTACAAGCAGGTTAAAAATTGTGCTTGTGTCACAGATTCAAGTTCCTTCATTAGTTTTATTAAGGTGTGGATTTAATTTTGGAAATATTTCAGATGATCAATGTAAATAGCAAGAATCTTTTGAGCATGGCAGAGAATACTTTGGAGGATACTGTTCTTACTGTTAAGAATATTAATTAAGCATATGTAAAAAGAGAGCAGAGACGAAAGCAAAGTAATATATTTTCCAAAGGTAAATATAGCCCAGTCCTCTGCTCCTCCACTCTCATTATCCTGTCCAGTAAATTGGTATTGCTGGTGCAGTATCTTTACTGGTTCCTACCCACATGCTGTCCCATGCCCCAGGAGTTTCTGGCATGTGAATCTTCCCTCTTTCTCAAACTGGGTCACTAATCCCATGGTCTCCAGTTGCCCCAGTCTGCTGTGACTCAAACTCCATTAATTTGATCGTTCTGTGTGCCAGACTAATACAATGTGGGCATCCCAGATTTCAGTATTTATTTCACATTCTGCCTCAGGACCAACCAAACTTGCTTTTTTAGTTTGGTTCCAGGACCAGTTATGAAGAAACAAACCCACAGTTCCCTCATGTTGTCATGTCTGAGACCTTCTGTAGATCATTTGCAACGGTTTAAGAGAAGTTCATATGGCCTCCCCTTTTGTACTTTGTCCCTGATTTGTCATCATGCTGGTGTCTGTTCATGTATGCTTAGGTGAACTGAGATTTCAGAACAGTTGATTCTCCTTTTCTTTAAAAAAAAAAAAAAATCATTATGTTACTGTTACTTTTCCATGTACATTTTTACTCATGTGGTGTTCAGTTCTTTGATTTTCCACTCACTACAATAGTTCTTTGGATGCTGAAACATATATTGTAACCACACTCCCACCTTCCATGGAAGTAACAGGAAATAGTGCTGCTTGATTTTTTTAAGTATTATTCTTATTTTTAAAAGACCTGCCATAAAGCTGCTTGCTTTAAATCTATTAGCAGCTCTGCAAAACTATTTTATTTTTGAATGCATGGCCAAGTCCTCTTTGTTACACTAATTTGCTGAAATTAGGACTTCCACAGTATGTTAACGCCATATTAAAAATACTCCTTTTTTAACAGAAGAGGAAATCCAGCCCAAGGAGGTGCTGGAGTCACCATCCCTGGAGCTGTTAAAGAAATGAGTAGATGTAGCACTTGAGGCTGTGGTCCCGTGGTTAGGGAGATGGTGGGAGGAAGGCTGGACTTCTTGATCCTAGAGGTCCTTTCCAGCCATAGTGATTCTATGATTCTGTGAACTGAAATGTAACAAATGATGGACAGCAGTGCAGATGCTGATAATTGTATAAAATTTACTAGTTGTTTCCTGCAGTAATGACAATACTTCCTATTAAAGGACATTTTGTTTTAAAGTAGGAGATGGACATCAGCTGTGACTAAATAGTGTATATATCAAGAAATTCAGTGTTGGCATTTTTTACATAGTGTAATAATTCCTTTATCAATATATTTTGACATTTAAAGTAAGAATTTGTTACATTTTTTTTTCCTGTGTTGTGTCTCTCAGTGTGGACTGCTATTGAAAGAGACTGAAGAGTAGCCATGTAATTTTTTACATAGTGTAATAATTCCTTTATCAATATATTTTGACATTTAAAGTAAGAATTTGTTACTTTTTCTTTCCTGTGTTGTGTCTCAGTGTGGACTATTGAAAGAGACTGAAGAGCAGCCATGTAGTTCAGGCTGCTGAAAGAGAAAGCTCCTGCATTACAATTTGGTGTTACAGTAGGGATACCATCATCCTAAAGCACATACTGTGTGAGAACTGCCTTCCCTTGTTTCTTCTAGAAAGTGTAACTTCTCTTTCAGCAGTATTTAAGTATGCTACAGATCTTTTTTTCATTGATTCTGAATTTGAAAGAGTAATTCTGCATTAAAGTTTGTCTCTCTCTTTCACAAAGAGAAATTAAGAGTGTATCCAAGAGATCTAAACACATTCAAACCAGTCAGATACTCAACCAAAGTTATGATAGGGAAGTTTCACCACATCTTTAACCCACCCTCCCAGCAGTGCAGGTCTTTTGGTCTCTTTGTTTGGGTTGGGTTTTTTGTTTTGTTGGTTGGAGTTGGAGTGTGTGTGCAGTATGTTACCTACAGTGTGGTGCTCTGAGCTTGATTTCTTTTTTTAAAGGACTGAAGAGATGAGACCTTTCTTGTTCTACAGAGTGCTTTTCTTTTCTTTTATCCTAAGTCTGGCTGGAGTTGTATAAACTGAACCAGGAGTATGTAGAAAGTAGGTAGATGCATATGGTCTTCAGCTTTACTAACTTTATGTGCCTGCTTTGCCAGCATCCTTGTAAGAGGAGCAAGGACATGGAAGAACTTTCCAGTAACAGCTGTCCATTGTTTTTTGGAGCCAAAACTTCCAAAAATATCTTTGGGAAACGGCGATTTGACGGAATGTGTTCTCTTCCATCATTGTTCTGAAATTAATATCTGCCATATATTAATATTCAAGTGCGCTAATATTTAAAAATTAAAGTCCGAAACAAGACCTGCAAGAGAGTTTAATATAATTCTACACTACTTAGGGGAAAAAATGTGAGAGCTGTTGCTGAGTAGTCAGCAACCATCCTCACCTCCCTTGTGCTCAGAAAAGGCAAGGATAATCTACTGTGTTTCCTTTAGAAAATACTTGGGCAAATGTGAGTCAACACATAAGCCTGTCAGGAACAACCACATATATCAAACTTCCAAACACAGGATGATACGGAGCCTTTAGGTAAAGGAGTCAGCTTCTGAATGAACACTCTGCTAAGATCTTCTCAGGAAAAGAGTTTAATCTGCTGAGGACTTAAAACCTTCAGTGAAAATTGCAGTGTGGCTGGGAACTTGAAGACGTGCTTGGTTTAATGGATTTATGAGCTTTTCTTGCTGCATCCAAGTAACCTAGGAAGCTACTTTTTCTTTTAGGTGCAAAATGAGTTATTCTAGGTTTCAACTTGCTAGCTGCTGATTAAGATTTATTTGTTTGGGTTGGATTTTTTTGACATTTCTCTTTCGTTCTCTGTATTTCTCCTCTATTGAAAAGTTAGTATTTAATCCTATTGTTTATTACTGCTTTGAATTTCATTTATCCCACAGCTGACTTTTGTCTGTATTTCTAAGCCCTCTGTCTTAAGGGACATGCACAACATCCCACAAAATGGTATAATCTTTTTTTATGCTATTTCTAGTATTCCATAGCAACTGGGGGAAAAAAAAGAGCCTAAACTGAACACTACAACACAGGCAATTCATTACAGATTTTCCGCTTAGTATTCACTAAATTGTCAAGTCCTTATTTTCATCATTAGCATATTTTTCACAGAGCAGAAGCAAAGCCATTTCTGGCAGACTGAATTAAATGTGTTTTACTTAAATGTGAAAGAAGAAAATGTTGTCAGGCTTTCTGTGAAAGCATCATTTTCTAGTAATAATTTATTTTCTGGAACAGTTTGCTGTGGATGTCTTTATGTTTCTATAAAGATATGGGTATGTATTTCAGTCTACCTGTAAATAAACCATTTCTTTACTGAATGGGAAAAAATACAGAAATAATTCCTTTCCCCCCCCCTCTTTATATTATGTGAGCTGAAAAAATTGCTCATTCCTTTACAGTCATGAACTGGCATGCTCATTTAAAATTTTAAAGTATTTTTTTATAGAACCAATACAAAAAACAGCCTCAATTTCACTGTCCAAAGACTATGAAATCGATCAGGTATAACTGCTCAGAACATTTGCTACATGTGTGAGTTTCTTTTCTATCTTAAAGCTAGCTGATAGCAATTCCATTTTATTTATTTTGAGCCTCATAGGTAGTCATTTTAATTACTGTGAAATTAAATTACGTGCTTGCTTTTCATCTCAAACCAGAATTTAAAAAGTACCTGAACATCTTTTGCTTGCCTACATACTATCACGTGTAGGAAAAATGTTTTATGCAAGATCTGATTTTCTTTCAGCAGTATAGAAAGCTTCCATCTTCTGCTTGTAATGCCCATAACCTCTGCCTTTGTCAGCGAGGGTGGTTTATGATAGCTGTGTGCTAGAACCAGTAATTGTGTGGCTGGCAAATATTTACACTGTCAACAAAGACCTGAGAACCAAAACATGTCAAATTAAAATATAAATAAAAGAACTTAAATACTGTATGTGTAAAGCTGTGATTATGTGCTTGAGTGTCAATACACCTACAGACACCAATTCACCTTTGTACACTTACACATGCATTTCTATGCATATAAAGTTGTAAAACACAAAATTATGCTCAAATACATCCTTGGCTCAGTTATTCCAGTAGTAAAGACTGTGGGAGAGAGAAGTGTTTCACTGTTGGCCCTCAGTAATTAAAAGAGAGGAAAAATTGACACACCCTCTGGTTTTTTTTCAGTTTTCATTTTATGTCTAATATGAGAAATAAAATGAAATGGAGAACGGGATCTAGTAGCTCTTTTGTTGGAAGGTGATACTAAGTAAGAGAACAAGGAAGAATAGCTGCATCACCCTGTTTAGCATCTCACTGCATCCATAGCTACTGCTGTTATCTTTATCTGTTCCAATAAGCTTGCTTAAGGTTTGTTTATCTCCTGTCAGGAACCTATCAAGATACACTGTTCTGTATCTTTTTTTCCTTGAATAGCTTCACTTGCTTGCTTTTATATTTCATTTGCAAATAAAATAAAACAACTACAGGATCTAGACAATCACTGTTTTCTCTTGCAGAGAAATTTCTAATTTCTTCTGCAGAGAACTGTCCCCCATTACCCATTGTTGCTTCCATTCTTTGTATTATGTTACCAATACACCTGGAGTTTTTGTTTTATAGACTGCTAAATACTTCAGGTAGCCATTATCAAAGACGGAATAATTGTGTCAAAAATAACATATCCTCTGCAGTCATCACAAAGGAAAAAAACCTGAGCTATAAAAGCCAGCAAGGAACTTTTTGAGAAGAAATCTGTAAGCATATGTGACAAGCAGGAAGTTGTTTGGTTTGGTTTCTTAAAAGCTGCTTGCTTTCAGTCAGAGAATCTTTTCTTGGGCAGTGAAAATTGGCCATTTCAAACTGTATATATACTCTTAGCTCTCTTTCCACTTCATCCAAACCAACACCACTAAACCCAACCCAACCATTAGTCTTTCTCTGTTGGTAGTAGTAGCTGAAGGGTATTAATGTGATCAAGTGCATCAAAACATCATTCAGCAAGCTGATGTACTGAGCTCTACAAGCTAAAGCAGGAGTGATACAAGATTAATTCTGCCCAGGCTTACCATCCAGGAGTTCATTACATGATTAGTACCGTCAATTGGTTTAATCTTATATTTACCATAAACCTACTTTAGTTCTTTATTAAAAATATTTAGACACAGTGATCAGGCTGACAGAAAACAATTTCTGGTTAAGAGTAAATTTGGTTTGTAATGCCACGTTATGCTACATTTCTTTGGGAGGGGGACTTTATTAATGGTTTCAGCAGAATCAAGCTGCTTTTCAGATGGAATTATGTGCCTATCAAGAAACATCAGTCTAAAACCTTTAGTTATCACTGCTTTGTTTTGACAAATGATTTGATGCTTACTGTTGTTACAATTTAAAAAAAAATTGTCTGTGACATTTTGAAATCAGATTGACTTTTAGTTAGACGTTAAATAGAAACTTAAATCTCTCAATTCCAGACTTAATGAGCTGTTGTAAGTCAAAAAAGAGTAAGGAGATCTACTAAATAGTATGAATTGCAACAGCTGGATTAAGTTAAAACACCAAAATAAAAGTATCTGTTCAGTCCTTTGTGGGAAGGAAAGAACATTTTGCTGTGCTGTTTTGCCAAGTTAAACTCCCTTATGCACAACAAGTATTACTTAAACATTTCACATCCACCCAAATATTTTAATTTGACCCAACACAATAAATCATATGTTGCTATATTTTAAAAATACAGGCTGTACTGTGTGCCTGTTTTCTATTTTTTTTCAGGCTTTCCTTACAGGTAAGAGCTCTCAACAAAAATCTTTTAGGGACATAATTGACATTTATTAGTCAGCAAAGTTGTAGCAGTTACATTCATTTTAATGTAAAGTGTGACAGTATCATCTTGCTTACATATGTACTTTTTGTGCATGTATTTTTGTAGGAATAAATATCACTAGGAAATGGTAAGTTGCTTTTGCAACTGATCTTTATTTTTGATTGCTCCCAGCTTCCTTGTTACTTATATCAGTTTGATTTTTCTGCCTGTATTGGTTGTTGAGTAAAACATTTCAAGTGCTGAATTACTCTTCTAATGCAAGAATATTGAGAAAAATATTTTTTAAGGGAAGAAAGGTTCCTTTTTATTCATTTGTTCTTTCACATGATACAATAGATTTTAGAAATCTTTTTTCAATTGAGTGTGAACTAAAGATGGAAAAATAGGTCATTCTCATATGTTCTGACTGCCTTTTTTTCTTTTTTGAGTTGGATACAGTATCTTGTATGCTAAAAATAAACATGAAACTTTTGCGTTATTATCTCAGAATTCAACATTTTGTTTCAATATTCTAAAATCCTTAAGTTGGAAGTCGTGCCCTAATTGAAAACTGGGGAGAAGCAGCAAGCTGTGGATATTTCCCTGATTTTTTTTGTGAGTGAGGAGAAATAAGATATGATACATTTCCTTTGTTTTGAATAGATACGAACAAAAATTAAATTTAGTTATTTCAGTTGTTCTTGTTTCATTATTATTATTTTATACTTCTGCTTTAAAAGAAGTATGATTGTTTTATCAGAATAGGATATTACAGGATGAAGAGAGAGGGGAGGGCAAGAGAGAATGAGAGATTAGAGAATGAAAGGAAAGCCAGGCAAAGAAGAATGAGAAAGGGAGAAGAGGAAGAGAGGAGGAGAGAGAGAAGATAGAAGATGGAGAAGCAGAAAGAGAAAGGAGAAAGGAAAGGGAGGTGAAAGAAGAGGAGTAGATGACAAGGTGCTGGCAGTGGGGGGCTGCAGGGTGCTCTCTGTGAGGAGAGGCTGAGGCTGCCCCGGGCTGGGCACAAGTGGCTCCATCTGGCTCCAGCAGACCCACGGCAGGGCACTGCTGAGCCTGGCAGCCAGCGTGGTGTGACTCTCTGGTAACATTTAAGAAAGGACAAAACCAGCTCTCGGGCAGAAAAGGGTAAGAAAGAGAGCAGGAAACAGTGGTGTGAACAGCAAGGCCAGAGGAAAGGAGGGGAGGAGATGCTCCAGGCATCAGAGCAGAGATGCCCCTGCAGCCTGGCAGATGTCCGTGCTGGAGGAGCCCACGGTGGAACGTTTGGGTATTTCCTGAGGGAGCTGTTGTCCATGGAGAGCCCAGGCTGGAGCAGCCACTCCATAGAGGGCCTACACTGGAGCAGGCAGAAGGTGTGAGAGGGAAGCAGAGGCAGAGAGGAACTGTGATAGACTGATTGTAAACCCCCCAATCCCTCAGCACTACTCAGCAAGGGGGAGCTGGAGGAATCAAGTCTGAAGGAGGAAGATTGAGCCTGGAAGCACAGAGGTGTTCGTTGGTTTGTTTGTTTGTTTGTTTGTTTTTTTATCTTTCTCTTACCCAAATCTATTTTAATTTGCAATAAACTAATTTTTCTCAAGTTGAATCTGTGTATCTGTGTTGCTTCTTACAGTAACTGATAAGCAACTTCCCTGTCTTTACTTCCACCCACAAGGTCTTTTATCCCCCTTTCTCTCTGTTTCATGTTGAGGAGAGAGAGTGAAGGGCTGGGTGGGCATTTGGCTGCTAACCAAAGGTAAGCCAGCACAAGAGGCAGAAGGAGAAAGCAAGGGAGAAAAAGAGGGAGGAAGAAAACAGGTAAGAGGAGGGAGAAGAAATGAGAGAAGAAAGAAAGGAGAAGGAAAAGAAAAGGAAGAAGAGGAGTTTAGAAAAACATTAAAGGGAGAAAGAAGAAAGCAGAGAAAAAGAGGAAAGAATAAAAATAAAAGAGAAAAACACAACAGAAAATAGAGGAAATAAATTCAAGGGAAGAAAAAAGAGAAGACAATGAAAAGCAAGAGAAAAGCAGAGTAGAGAGAATACAAGAGGAAGAGAAGAAAGATAAAAAGGAAAGGAGAGAAAAAAGGGAAAGAAAAATTAAAAACAGGAGAGAGAAAAGGATAGAATAAAAAAAAAAAACACAGATGAAGATAAAGACAAAGGAAAAGAGAAAAAAAAATATAAGAAAGAGAAGGAAAATAGAAAGAACAGAAGAAAAGGAGAGTAAGGAAAATGAGAGAGAAGAGACTAAGAAGGAAACAAGTTCAAGCAAGTCCACTGTGGTGGAGGAGTCTGTAACTTTGTTCCTAACAGCAGTCAGTTTTACTAGAAGGGTTTGGATGTGGTACTAGTGAGTGGTAACCAAGACCCTGGAAATTACTTTCCATCAAACAAAAAATGTAAAATCTTTATGTTGAAGTCACTCAGCTTTGATGGTTTCAGCATGGCCATTCAGTGAATAGATAGATTCTTTCCAGGTAAAAATTTCCATAGAAATCATAATAAGCATTAAAAACTTTCCTACTAATTTGGAAAACTGATTACTTAGGTAGATGGATGGTGTGGCTGAAATAGTAAAATATGACAAACTCCAGCAGGCCAGCATATTGCCATGGGTCAATTCTTAAGAATGGGCAAAGCTAATTAAACAATTTCATTAGGATAACTCAAACATAGTAAGATTTTTGGTGGTGAGAGTAAAGACAGAAAAATAAATAGTTTCTATGTTCAGCATCAAAATTTGCTTTAATGTTGCCCTTTGTATCAGTGAGAAATATTATTTCATAATCTCATATTATAGCCTCATAGCTCAGCATTGAGTAACATTCAAGATTTAAAGATTTCTAAAGTGGAAAAAGAAATCCATAATTCTCATAAAATACAAACAATAGTTCTAAACTCTACCCAGTTGTTAGTGAATTTTGCTTATCATTACTTTTTATTTCCTTTAAATGGTTAAATGTTACTCCAATTCAAGCCTTTTCTCTGAAATATGCTTAAAATTTGCAATTTAATTCTAGGTCTTAAGAGGATGTTGTGTTTTGCCTCTTGTGTTTTCGTTACTTGGGGAAGGTGGAAGGAGGTGTCTGTACATAAGCACCTATCCTAATTTTATACATAGTCACAATGGTTTTAATGACAGCGACTGGAAAACAGCATTGCAATCGTGTGAGAGCAGGGACGTGGCAGTAGGCTCAAGTGGAAGAATGTGGGGAGGTGTGGGGCTCCTGCAGGCTCAGCAGTTCTGCTTTCCCTCAGCAGGGGGTACCTCTGCCTCGCCCCTCCCGCCTCTCCCTGCCAGAGGTAGCAGCCCAGGGGGTTACAGCTCAGGCAGCTGCCTCTGGCACGTAGGGAGCATGGCATGTTACTGACAAAAGGGGAAAAATGGGCCTTGCTCTGGGGAGCCTGGAGTGGGACCCAGTGGTGTCAGGCTGAGGCCACCCTTCTCCAGTTACTGTGCACCAGTAATGCAGCTGAGAGATGGATCCCGCTCCCTCCAAGCAGCTCCTCCTGTCCTGGGCTGCCCACCGCCCTGGCTGCTGGCACGGACATTCCCACGGCTGCTTCTTTGGGGAAATAAGATTTAAGGAGAAGGGGGGAAAAAAAAAAGGGGTTTTTTGGAACAGGGAGAACATGTCATGGAGGCAGGAATAAGTGGTCTGCCTTGGAAGGAAGCCACTGAAGCTGCTGCTTTGAGTGGCAGAGCTCATGCTTCTGGGAACTTCTGTGGCTTGCTGCTCTTGGTCAGGGCCAGCCTATGAAGGCATTTGCCTCTGTCACCTCCTACAGACAGCTTTTATTGGCTACTTGCTGGTTGTGGACTACTTATGCATTTTCTCTTTAGCTGACCATTGACCAAGCAGTGTCAAGCAATTGTTTGACAAATGCTTGAGAAGTAGCTGTGTGAGTAAGAGTGCAGCTCCCAGAGCCCAGAAGACAGGGGGAGCTAAGAGACTGAGTGGTTACTACAGCAGCTAGTACAAGAGGGGCATAAGGGAGGGTTAGCTGACCATTGACCAAGCAGTGTCAAGCACTTGTTTGACAAATGCTTGAGAAGTAGCTGTGTGGTCAAGAGTGCAGCTCTCAGAGCCCAGGAGACAGGGGGAGCTAAGAGACCAAGCAGTTACTACAGCAGCTAGTACAACGAGGGGCAAAAGGGAGTGCTGAACAGTAGGTCAGGACTGAGTGGGAATGTGATGAAGACTGTGCAGTGATGGTACTGGATATGGTCACCAGCAGCTGCTCCTGTCACATCAGAAGTCCTGGCCCTGAAAGAACTCCAGTCTTGGGCTGTACTCCCAGGTCTAGGACCCACCCTGGGGAGGGCCGTGGCCTCACCCATGAGAAGTGCACTCTGGTTAAGGTGCCAAGTTCCCAAGTGAAGGAGCTCTGGGAGAAGAGGAGTAGACTGTGTGGTGTGAGAGGTGACAAATGGGAGACCAACAGGATCTTTGCAGAGGCAAGAACCCAAGCTCTGTGGTGTGGAGGCAGCTAGAGATTACATTCAAACGAGCTGTGGATAGAGACTCCTCTAAGATTGGGAAGCTGTAAGTTTATGATCTGGCAATAGAAGGAAGATTCTCTGCCTGCAGAGAAAGGTAGGTGTCACGCCCTAAAAAGAGGTGAGCAAGGTTGCAGGGGAGACATCAGAGTCATCTGAAGCTCAGCTAAATGTGTACATGAAGAAGAAAAGGAGGGTGACAGGTATTTGGGACTAGATCCTGACAGAGACACCCATGTGCCAAACTAATGTACGTGCTATAACTGCAAGTTTATTTCTTATTGGGTATGTGAATCACAGAAGTTGCAGATGGACATATCTGAGAGTTGTCCAGCCCTCAGACTTCACCCTTGCTGTTCATCCATGTGCCCACCATGATACTACTGGAGTGAGGCCAAGTATATAAAAAATGACTGCAGAGCCCCTCAGGGCAAGGGTGGAGGGCACAAATGCCTGGGTGGTGTTTTCCTCAATGCTTCCAGCGAGGTGGAAATGCTCAGGTGGCAGGGGATGTCCCTCAGGTCCAAGTGTAGCTGCACGGCTGGTGTCACAGGCAAAGCCATGGTACCCTCTTGGAGGAAGGACTGCTGACCAGGGACAGGATCCATGAGATGGAGCGTGGCAAGGGTATCTGTGATGACAGTCTCAGTGACCTTTTCTGGAGAGTTTTGAAGTAGCTACTTAATAGGAAGTTTGCTGCAAGCCATAAGAGTTGTGGTAGATGTAAACAAGCCAGAATGTTCCTGGGAGTCAATTTCTTGATGCAGGGGATTGATGAACCAACTAGGGGATGTGCTGTCCTGGACTTGTTGCACATGAACAAGGAGGAATGCATTGAAGGTGTGAAGGTTGATGAGTGCCTTAGTTGATGATCAGATTATGGACAAAGAAGGGGATGTGCTGTCCTGGACTTGTTGCGCATGAACAAGGAAGAACGCGTTGAAGGTGTGAAGGCTGATGAGTGCCGTGGTTGATTATCAGATCATGGACAAAGGAAAGGGCCCAGGAAAGCTGTTTTATCTTCCTTGGCAAATGAGAATGGCCTGTTCCAATGCACAGACAGTCATGCATGTGTGGCAGAAAGCCAGTGTGAATGAGCAAGGGCAAATTATGCCTGACCAGCCTCTTCACCATCTATGATCAGATGGGAGGTTCAGTGCATGTGAGGAGAGCAGGTGGTATTGTTTCAATAGATTTTAGCAAGACCTGTAGCATCACTTCCCATATTCTTCACAGTCAGATTGGTGAGATAGAAGCTCAATCATGGATGATTAGGTGGACGGAAATTTGCCTGGACTGCATGGCCCAGAGTATTCTGAGGAAAGGTGTTAACTCCAGTTGGAGACCAGCTACTAAATGGTGTTGCTCAGGCATTGTTACTGAGGCTGTTACTGCTGAGTGTTGCTGTTAAGCACCTGGATGATGGGACAGAGTGCACATTCAGCAGCTTTGGAGATGATCCTCAACTGGAGGTTGCAGCTGGTGCACTGGAAGACTGGACTGGTGCTCAGAGGGATTGAGACAGCAGAGAATTGTGCTATGGGAACCTCATGGAGTTCCACAAAGGCAAGAGCAAGCTCCCTAATCTGGGACACAGTAGCCCGTGCAGCAATACAGGCTGGGGGCTAACAGGCTAAAATTCAGCTTTGCAGAAAGTTACCTCTGAGTCCTGGTGGTTGACAGGCCAGATGTTAGTCCAGTAATGTGCCCCTACAGCAAAGGCAGCCAAGCCCATACTGAGCTCTGTTACCAGGACTGTGGCTAGCAGATCAAGTCAACTGGTCCTTCCCCTCTGTTCAGCACTTGAGGCCACATCTGGAATACCATGACCAGTTTTGGGCCCCTGACTACATGAAAGATATTACTGTACCAGAGTGGGTTCAGTGGAGGTTCACCAGGATGGCTGGAGGCTAGAGCATATGATGCATGAGGAAAGCCTGAGGGAGCTGGGTTTGTTCACACAGGAGAAGAGAAGGCTCAAGGGGATCCCATGGCAATCCACAGCTCAGGAATGGGAGGGTGTAGAGAAAACAGAGCTAGGCTTTTCTTGGAGGTTGCACAGCACGTGAAGTAAAGAACGAGAGGCAACAGACACAAACTGGAACGTGGAAAATTCTGATTTGGTACTAAGAAAAATATTTTCCCAGTGAGAGCAGCTGAGCGCGGGAAGAGGTTGTCCAGAGAGGCTGTGAAGTCTCCCTTTTGGAGACTGCACAAAACTTGACTGGACAAGGCCGAGATCCAAGTGGCTGCTTTGAGCAGGAGGTTGAGCTAGATGACTTCTGAAGTTTCTTCCAGTGTAAATTAGGCTATGATTACATGAGTGTGTGAACCTTGGTGGAGCTGAATGTTCTCAAAAATAGCTGTAACGCTGGTGAGTGTGTGTGTGTGTGTGTGTGTTTTATTTTGCATTTGACTAACCAGTTACATCTCAATAACACATACAAGATATTCTTAAAGCACTGCAGAGAAAATCGTGGAGTCTGGCCAATTAAAAAGCCAAATTAAACAAGAAAACTTGGGATACGTTTGCAGAGGTCCCTTGTGTAGGATGATTAAATTTTAGAGGCAAAAAGGCATTTGGTGATTACTGACTGTGTCTTGTTCAGCATAGTCACTTTCCACCTTATTATTTTTTTTTGAGGAGTAAGCTTCAGCCAGCTCAAAGCCAAGAATATTTGGAAGAGTGGGATGTCTTTTTTCATTTTATACATTGCACATTTTGTGGCAATGTTTTTCTTGGGTTTAGTGCGTTTTTGATTGTAGCACAGTCATTACTTCATTTTTCTAAACATATGTATTTAAAACCCACAAGGGCTTGTGAAATCTGATACTAAAATAAGACATTGTATATATCAAAACCATGGTTTCTTTAAGAAAGCAATTTTTTAACCTCCACTCCAGAGTTCCTTTCATGTGGCAGGAATTCTTTTTTTTTTTTTTCCCTTTCTTTATGATTTTGTCCTTCATGGTGATCATTGGTATTAAAGTAGAAAATGCTTTTTAATGAAATCAGTTCAAACATTTAAAAGGAACTATTTTATTAAAAGTGAAAAGATAGATATATATATTCTTGAATAGCAAGTAACTTTCAGAGACAACACTATTATCTGACCAGTATAAAGAGATGATTTAATCTTTGCCCATGTCTTTCAAAAACACATCAAAATGCCTTTTTTTTTTTGGTTTCATTGGGTTTTTTTTTTTTTTTTTTTTTTGGTATTATTTGTACTACATCTTACAAAATGGTAAAGATTCAAAGTACAGAGATATGTTTACTATATATCCTATCTTGGAGATTTTTCTTCACAAAGAAGAAAAAGCTGGATTTTCCCCAGGTGTTAGGGAACACAGAAAAGTATAAACATTCCCTATAAAACTTGTATTCTCATTTCCTTTCTGGTCGAGGAATGCTTGTTGCCATATGTGAGTGTCATTTAAAGAGGTGTCGTGGTGTTTCAAGCATACTTTTCAGACATTGAAGATATTTGGGGAGCCCTCCTCAGAGGCATGGCTGACAAAGGGCAAAGGTAATCCCCCAAACTAATGTGTGGGGGTATTTACATTGCAGCAAAGCATGTTTGTGTTCTCTCTGCAGTCTGTAATGTGACACTGGTATGATACGTTTGTGTGCTTATTACTTTTCTTCTCAAATTTACCTGATCTAATGCTAGCACTCTGTTTACAAATGCATCATAAACCTACAGTGAATTTGTATCTTCCTAGGACATTTTTCCTTCCAAAACACTTTTCTTTGAAAAGAAAAAAAATATTTTGAGAGGAAAACCCATGGCAATGACTCTTTAAAATTCTATTCAGGATCACTTTTAAATTTTACATGTGTTTTGGAGCTTTTGTATGTAAAGACTTCCTTGTGAGAGAAAATGGTTTAGAAAAAAAAGGAGAAGCCTCTCTGGCTTGAGGCATACCAAGGTTTATGATGAACTTTTGTTCCCGTGGCTTTTTATTTGATTGTTTTAGATGAGTCGTAATAAAGCTCTGCTTTTACACAGATGAACTCCATTTGTGGTTGGGTTGGTTGGTTTGTTTGTTTGTTTTTTTCTGGAACATTACTATGACTATTGTCACCAGGTTTGACATCATCAAAAGTTTTTCCAAGCTGCCAGCACCAGGAGATACAATACGCTTTGCTCTAGATAGCAAAAGGATTAATTACCAGTGTTATAGGGGACCAGAACTTCATACAGCCTGGCCTCAGAACCCAGAGTGCTCTAGAGGTAGGCTTGGAAATGCCAAACTTGATTGAACTGTCTAGCAGAAGCCATTGTGCAGAGCAGAAGGCAGGTCTGATCAGTTGTCAGTGGTCTTTACCTCTGAGGAAAGAAAAAAAAGAAAGATCAGATGTACCATAGCTAAGAGATGAAAAAATCCCTGAGTCTGTGCCATTGTTTGCAAAAGTGAGACAAACTCTTACCTGCTGGGAGGGAATTAGAATAAAAATTTAGGGGTCGTCATGCATGAGGGCTTTGCTGTACCGAGAAACCAAAAGTGTCATCTCTGATTGTGTGGTGGGTTAGTCACTTGGGACTTGTGGGTGAATGTAACCACTCTGTCAAGCTCTCAGAGAAACAAAACAACCTTTCCTCACCTGCGTCCCCGTGTCTTTCTGTCATGTTCACCCTCAGCCAGCAGCTTCCTTCACTTGCCCACCCTGGTTTTTACATGGTGAGGGTTGGCTGGAGGTTTGTTACCTTCCTGCTTTACTGCGTGTGCTAATGTCATGTAATCACTGCACACAATGGCTGTATGTGGATGTACAAAAGGCCCAGAGGGAGACTGGTTCAGGTAGAAATAGGTCTGAGGGGTAGTGGCATAATCTCCAGTATTTGTTTATTATGTATATCCTTTCACTAAAGGCTTGAATAGTCTGTGTGTGTGTCTCTGGGTGGCTGCTAACCCCTCCAAGGCAAGACTGGTGTTATTTAGTGCTTCTGAGGGGGTCTGCTGAGAGACAGAGGGCACCTGCTGGTTCTGTGAGAGCAGCTTCACTTCCAGCTCCTTCCCTGATCCCAGGTTTGATGAATTCAAAATGTAAAACCAGATTAGGTGAGTTTGTAAATGAGATTTTCTGCCAAGGAATGGAAAAAGTTCCCTTTCATGATGGCTGACTCAAACGTAGAATCTGTGTTGAATTTCTTTCTGGTATTGCTCCGGATCATTTCACAATCGAAGGACAATGGAAAGATTTGGTTTCTTGGTGATGTACCAGACACTTTAGTCAACTGATATTCCAGCTGCTTGTAACTCCTTCACAGTCTGCAAAGGGCAAGGTTGAAGTTCATCACCCTTCTGCTTTAGATCTCTGGGATTCACTACTCTGGTTAACCTCAGTGGGAGCTGATAGGTAGGTTCCGTTAGCTTGTGAGCCAAACACAGGGTATCTGTGACAGATGTGTTACATTTTACCATGTCTGTGCTGGTCCTTGGTTCTTCCATCATACTACTAATAATCTTGCCTTTGTCTTCTAGTTTAGAAAAACAAGAAATCTCCATAAGGGTTGAGTATGAAGTGATGTCAGTAGTATATATAATGGGTCTTTTCCCTATCATCTTCTGGGATGTGTTTGCAGTCTGTGAGACTCCCATCAGATAGCTGTACTAGTCTGGCTTGTAGCCCGATGGCTGTGAGCTTTCTGGCTCACTTGCTCTGCTCAGGGATATTCAAAGCCTGGAAATTGGGTGGCACATATGAACCATAAGTAGGAACAGAGATGTAAACGTTTTCTTTAGGGTGCTGCCCAAGTGAGAGCAATGCTGATGTTCATTTTAGCTAACATGGATAAAATGGATTTAAAATAAACTTTAAAAACTATATACTTATTTTAAGAATTTCTGAAATCCTTTAAAATACATTAAAAGATCCAGTTGGGAGATCTTATATTAGAAGTAAATCATAAGTATAGTTTATTTGAACTGTATAAATAGTATTCTACCTGTCTGCACTTCAGTTCCTATAAAAGGTTAGGCTGTTTAAGCCTTAAGACTTTATTTGTTATGATTTTATTATTTAAGTGGTTTAGACTTCAGAACATAAATAGTTTTGACAGTCACACCAACTGAAGGTATCAAGAGTATTTTCTGCAGTTCTCATTAATGCACCTTTTAAAATTAAGGAGCCAAATGGAAGTTGAAGAAGTAAAATGCTTTTGCAATTTATGAATAAAAACTTTGTGTGAGAGGCTGAGATCTACCAGCTCTACAGTTTCACTAGTCTTTATGTAAAAAGTAACAGATGGTTCCCTAGCCACCTACTACACACATACTAAAAGATAATGTTTTTATTGTTCAAGAAATTATCTTGGATATGTAATATTTTGAAAAGGTTGTGGTTTTTTTTCCATTTTTATCCAGCACATCTAATGTATCTTCATTCAGCATTTGAAAGTCACTCTTAATCCAATTCCAATTTCTTTCCAAAAATAACAGAAATAAGTACACTTGTAATGATTTAGTAAATAAGATGTCATTGCTATTTTAACATCAGAAAATGTGACTTAGATTAATCTTTATAAGTTAAGTTAGATAATTGCTGAATGTGTTTATAATCTCCCGATTAGCAAAAAGTAATGCTGCATTAAAGCTCTATTTATTTGTTGACTGGGGTATTTTAATCTTTTCAAGCAAGGAATGAATTAACTTTGCTATAGGAAAGTAAATGGAAAAATTTCAAAAGCAAGATTTAAATTGATTGTTCAAATCAAATTTTCAGTTTGATAGTTTAAATTAGTTTGGTTTACCATGTTTAGTCCATGAGTTTGCTGTCTGTTGAGAGCAAAATGACTCTGAATGAAGTTTTCCCTGGAAGACATAGTGTGCATTTAACATAGGGGAAGAAAGCAAACACACTGCTTGTGTCTTTCTGTGTGTATTGGTTTGTGTGGCCAGGTTTGGGTATTGGCAGGGGGCTAAAGGGGTGAGAAGCTGCTAGAAGCTGTGTCCAGTAGAGCCCGTGCCAGCCAGCGCCAGCACAGACCCACCACTATCCAAGGCTGAGACATCAGTGACAGTGGTAGCACCTCTGTGATAACGTGTTTAAGAAGGTGGAAAAGTTACTGTACAAAAGCAATTACAGCTGGAGAAAAGAGTGAGAGTATGCAAGAGAAACAGCTCTGCAGACACCAAGGGCAGTGAAGGAGGAGAAGGAGGAGGTGCTGCAGGTGCCAGAGCAGAGATTCCCCTGCAGCCTGTGGTGAAGACCATGGTGAGGCAGGCTGTCCTCCTGCAGCCCATGAAGGTCCATGACAGCAGATATCCACCTGTAGCCCATGGAGGACCCAATGCTGGAGAAGCTGCACGCACACAAACGAGGCTATGGCCCCATGGGAAGCCCACCCTGGAGCAGGTTTGCTGGCAGGGCTTGGGCCCCCATGGGGGAACCCCAGTGGAGCAGCTGATGAAGCCCTGCAGCCTGTGGGAAGGACTCACACTGGAGAAGGCAGTGGAGGACTCTCCTTTGGGAGGGATGCCACGCTGGAACAGAGGAAGTGTGAAGAGTCTTCCCCCTGAGGAGAAGGGAGTGTCAGAGACAGCATGTGATGAACTGACCACAACCCCTGTTCTCCATCCCCTTGCATTGCTGTAGGGAGGGAGGTAGAGAATTCAGGAGTAAAGTTGAGCCTGAGAAGAAAGGAGGGGTGGAGGGAAGATGTTTCAAGATTTCTTTTTATTTCTCATACCCTACTCTGATTTGATTTGTAATAAATTTCCCCAAGTTGAGTCTGGTTTGTCTGTGACAGTAGTTGGTGAGTGATCTCTCCCTGTCCTTATCTGGTTGACCCTTGTCCAGCCAGGGTCAACCCACCGTACTGTGTAGGGATCTACAGAATAACCAGAGAAGAGAGTGTAGACTTCATCATCATGTGATTTGATTTGCTTAGCCTAACTTGAAGGTTTTTCTGGGGAAAGGTTTGTGGGTGGTTGGCAGCCAGTCTCGCACTCGTCAGCCATTACTGCGCTCGCTGCTCGCGCCGTGCCAAGGGAAGGATCCTGGGCCTGTCCCGTCGGAGTGCAGGAAAATGGTCCAGTGCTGGGTGCAGGCTCAAGAGGTTATTCAATACTAATACCACATACTGGAACAGGTTCCAGTGCAGGTACCAGCCAGGACTGGGGTGTATTTGACGTTCTGATGAAGGTCATTTTACAAACTCCCGTGCTCTGCCCTGGTGTTGGTTAAAACCTCAATGGCTACATTCACACTTCTAGACTACCTGTGAACTTCTTCTTCCTCCAGTGGCCATGAAAAACATTTATCTCTTTAATTAATATAATTTATTGACTTTAACAGCCTTTTACTTTTTTTCTGAAAAATTACAGTTATGCTTCTTACTTTTTTGTTTTCCACACCACACAAATGTGTTCTCTACAGCCTTCCCTCCTGAGGTTTCTTTTCTTTGTCTGTTAGCATTCTTGCATACTCTGAAACTAGTGTAACTTAAATGTGTTATAAATATACCTTATTCCAGGTGACTTCTAGTCAGGTCTAGAAATTAGGTCTGAAATCTTTCAGTTTTACTTTGTCTCCAGCAGTCAGTAGAAATTGTTGCTGCCTTGTGACTGTTCACAGATCTCTATGAAGTGAGCAGCTGACTTCAAGCAAATAAATGCAGATCACATTTACAGTAGCTGTGCTCCCTTACAGCAGTCGTCGTTCGATTTGGGAACATACCAGGAACCCTTTTGGGAGCATATCAGGAACCTCCCAGTAAGCTCTGGGAGGGAGCTGTGCCCTTTGCAGGGGTGGCAAGTGGCCGAACTGCTGCAGAAGCCCAAGAGCCTTGTCTGTGTAGTGTCAGGGAACTTCCACTGCCTGTCACACTAGAGTGTCTGGACAGGTTGGCTTTAAGTCATTTTCTTTTCCATATTTAAAACTTTTTGCCAAGATCATAATTTTTTTCTCTTGGCAAGCAGTCACACGAAGACCATCAGAACGGAAAGTGTAACCACCATGGATGCCTTCAGGGGTTTTTTGACAAAACTGTGCACTTAAAAAGTGTACAGGATAAAAATACTTAGTGTTTTGACTGGTGTTTTTACAGATTTTTGTAGGGTTTGAAGGAGAGTGGAAGGAGTGAAAGTAACTAAGTCTCTACTTCCCAGTGTGTTTTGTAGAGCTTTGTAGAGACCATGTAGCCCAGCTTTTCTGTTTAGACAGCACTGGCTGCATGACCAGTAGAGGGAGCCCAGAATCACAAAATACTGGAGATTTTTTTGACTGGGGAAGTTGGGGTGAGAACCTTTCTTTGGTAGTGTACATGAATTTTGTAATATTTGGAAGGCTGTGCTGAATGCTATCAACTTATGGTGATTCTGGGAAAGAGCATTTATGAAACGCTGAAATGTGTCCTGTCTTTTAAATGATTAAATTATATTAACAACTTTTATATTGGAAGGCTAATTAGTATTTTTTTTTCTCTTTCCTATGCTGCTGGTTGTTGTAACTTCATATCACCTTACAGAAAGTAAGTAACTTTTCATTTTTTTAATCTATTTGAAAGTGTGTGGGTGTGGACATACTGCTTGCATGTGCATACAGACATATATAAAATAAACAGAAGAGCAGAAAATGACCAATCTCAAAGACCTAATGCTATAGAGGGTGACTCCCATCTATGGATGGCTTTCAGAATACCACAGTGGTTTAAAGGAGTCTCACCCGAAAGGTGATAATTAGTATGGAAGCTCTGCATCTGGAGGCCGTAAATGGCAAATGTGTCCCTCCCATGTAGATTATGGCAACAAAGCTTGCAATGTATTGGTTTAAAATGTTATGCCTCTAAAAATTCACAAATACCAAGTTAGAAAATGGAATATTATTGTATCCAACTTGATTTAACTGAATTAAAGTTGAACTGCTTTGGAGCACTTCAATAACTTAGGTCAAACTGTGCCATTTTTGACATTCAGAGGTACTCAGCCTTATATTTGGCAGTCCTTTGCTGCTGTATTAATACATGCCAGCAGGTCTGAGCAGAGCAAATATGTCCTCAGGCTGTAGGAAAATTTAGAGAGCATGCAATAAGTAGTACAGATCCCTCGGAAACTGCTCTGTGATTCAGACTTCAGTGTGTATCATGGAGTCTTTGGTTGCTGGCTTTCCTAACCACAGTCCCGTGTGGTTGATAGCAGGCATTGCAAATGTTTCTAGCATCCCTTGTGAGGAACGTTTGGGAATTTTAATAGTGTTTTGAGGCTGCCTGTGCTGCCTGAAGAATAAGCAAGTCATTGGTTAACATGGGTCAAAACAGCAGTGACAAAGGACCTCGTGGAATTTCAGTGTGAGCTGCTCGCTCAAAGTAAATCCCACTGCACAGTGTCCAGGTTATTATTTCATTTGCAGCTTAAGTACATGTGGTTTGTTTTGTGCTCGTTATAGACGTGCGCAGGTCCAATTCTCAGGAAGGGTGGAAATGGCTCTTTGGTTGTGTGCCAAATTATTTAGGAATTGCAGATATCTGTACGAAACAAGCATAACAGTAGTTAAAGTACTTCTTGGCTCACTAGCTGATATGAATTTCTTTGTAAGTCTGTGAGTAGTTTCTATTGTCCATTTGCCAGTTGGCTAGACTTTGAAGATTAAGATATCTGCTGTGAGCACAGTAGTGGTCAGAAGATATTGCCAAATCCTCTATTTTGGGTTCATTCATCTTGTATCATTTTAATTGGTTAATGATATCTAAAAATAAGTGTAGAGTCCAGAATATCTGCGTCGGAATAGGAGAAGGATACAAATTGTGAATACATGCACACAGAGTCTTGGTTCTCGTTGATATATTGAGTTTGTCTCCCATTGCAGAGTCAGCAAGTTCTTTCTATCTTGCAGAGAATGTCTTAATCTGTGATAATGTTTCACTAAAAAGATCCAAGACTGCAAGAGTTGAAATTGCTTCACGTTATGTATGTTAACATATGGAAGAAATTACACAGCTAGAACTGCTCTATTAAACGCTTTGTGTCTTTGCTTGTCAAACATTAATACAATGAGGAAAATGTGTAAAGAGAAATATCTTTCTCATTCCAAAACTGGTTTAAGTAATTGTTAAACTCAAGGAAATCTCTTAATGTTTTCTGTGCTACTGCTAGCAGTATCGTTACATTTCTGCCATGTTTAGTTTTGTATTCTGTTACAGTATTGTATCAAAACCAGATGTGGAATTAGTTATTTGCAGGGGAAAAGAAGAAACACAAAAGCTCATCAGAATTCTCATATTGGTCGACTGTATTTGGAATACTCATAAAATAGCTATCTGCTAAATATGTGGTGTGTTAATCACAACCAGCATTTTTACCTGTAATTTTTGATTTTTCACAGAGTAATGTGATACATTAGGTGACTAATAGTAAATAAATTATATTGGACAGGGCTTCCTGTCCTGAGGACACATTATAGTTTAATTTTTACTGGAAGAGCAATTACCACACTATCCATCTTGCCATTAAATTAATACATATACAGTAAGGATGAATTTTGTTGTAAAGGAGCCATGGAAATAGCAGAAAGCATCAACATATGGGAGATGACAATTTCAGTCCACATTTATTTATTAAAAAAAATCAGTCATGCAATTATCAACAGAGTTTGGATGCTGTGTTACGATTTTGCATAATAAAGAACAGCAGTTTCTGATGGACTTTTAAAGCCCTGTTCCTGGTTTATAGTTGAGTCTATAATTAATCCTGAAATACTTAGCAACACACTTAATTTAATGCACAGGCATTGTTCCACTTAACCAAGTGGAATATATTTACGTGGCTAAAGATAAGCGTGCGTGCAGGCTGGGGACCCCAGGGAAGAAGCACAGTTTCAGATCCAGTCCCCGAGTACACCGTGTACATTAGCCAGTAAATGGGGACAAAGATGTGATAGTACAGCTGTAAATCTTGTACATTCATTTTTTAAATTAAAATGAAATAAAAATAATTCATGGCTACCTTCTTCCTCACCGTTTGAGATCAACTTTTCAGAATACTGCAAGTGTAGCCAGGGTAGAAATACGTGTTTGCTTTTTCTGATGTGAATGTGTATACATTACAAAGACATCTGTGCAAAAGTACTCTTTTTTTTTTTGTTCCTAATGCGTTGTGTTTCTTTTTAAATAGTCCCTTAACATGCGTTCCACAGTGGTATTACAATTACTGCCTGGAGTAGGTCAATCTCTTAATCTCTAAAACAACCCTAATTGGAAAAGATAGGGTACAAATGTGCTCGTATTTATGTCTAGTAATGCATGCTGACCGTGTTAAGCCAGAAGAAGGCTTAACTATGTATCACTTTTAATTTTAAATGTGTTCTTCCTGGGCTTTTTATTATTCTTTTGTTGCCTTTCATCCTATGGGATGCAGCTGCCCTTGAACTTGGTGCTGTTTTGATCGTTCATGTGCAGCAGCCACGTTGTCTGTAACATTTTAAAAATGAGGCTTCGTGGTGTTATTTACTAAGTAATTTCACATAAATATTTGGGCTTTGGTTCTCTTCGAATGTGGAGCTGCTTGCTGTATGAAGAAAAGCATAATTATAATTCACAGACTTTTTGCCTCGAGCCTAGGGGACAGATGCATATGATTAAGTTTGAAACTGGCCTGTTATTGTAATGTAGATGTTTTCAGGGTTGAGAGAATTAAAAAAAAAGGGAAAAGAAAAAAAAAAAAGGCAGGCAAGCATGAGTTTTTAAAAAAATAGACTGAGGGAATAGTTTTACAAGAGGCACTCAATCTTGGACTGCACAATTTTATTTTTCAGTGGAACCTCTCCATTAGCTTGCCTGAATGCAATGCTTCATACTAACACTCGTGTAGGTGATGGAACATTCTTCAAGATCCCTGGGAAGTCGGGACTCTACGCTCTCAAAGTAAGTTTAAATTTTGTATATGGAAAGTACATAGCACTATTAATCCGTTTTATGAATGTCTCAATAGATATCAAGGTAAACAGATTAGATTCTTTGGAGAGGAAATGACCTGATAGTCTTTCTAACTGCTTTCAGATGTCTTTTAAAAGGATTTATAGTGAAAGTAAACATTGAATGTTTCATCCTAGAAAGCATATACATGTTCTCGAATTTGGCATATGGTATAAAAACCACGTAGCATAGCTGAAATGCTGCTTTTTCAGAGTTGCTCACAGAAAGGCCTTTGTATAATGAGCAGTGAGCTCAAGAGGATCACTGACTTTCTCATTAAGTAATTTTTATTACTGTTTGATTTTTGAATAGTGCAAGATTATTTGCAAGTCTAATATAAATCAGCTTTTCATTTACGACTTGGTTTGGTTTTTGTTGTTTTGCTGGTTTTTTTTAAGAATAAATACAACTATAGTGATAGAATTTTGCCTTTATGCTGTTTCTATTCTTTTCCCTCTTTATTTTTCCTTTTGAGTATCTATATGGTGGTTTCTGTGTGTGGAAATTTTCTCTTGCTGTACATGATCAAACTTAGAGGGAGTTCACGATAAGAGTGGAGGAATGTGAGGCAAAGGTGAGAAACAGGAGAATGAAAATATATTTTTGGCAGTCTAAATGTAGTCAATTAAAATTTTGGACTGAGGAGAAGGATCTTTTGTAATTTGTGACAGACTTATTTGATGTAAGGCTTTAAAAAATAGAAAACTACATAGGTTTGCCTGCTCCTGATAACCAAAAATTCTGTATCTGAGATTGAATTAATAGCGTTCAGAAGCTCTGTTTCCTAATTTACTGAAACAAATGCTGTTGTTTTTCTTTAAATCGGGAGATATTCTTGGCACAAATCCAGGTATTCACAATCACTCCTATGCTTGTGAGCTCCAGGTTGCTTCAGCTATTTGAATTCAGGAAACAGGCAAAGGCAGAAAAGAAACATTAAAGGATTTGTGTTTTGATTCAACATTGCAGACACTCGACTGGGAAACCAGGTTTTTTAACAGCCAAACAAGTCTGTTTCTGTTACAAATAAAAAAAAAGAAAGAAAAGGAAAAAGTGGAAGATCTTGCATTTTATTTGACATTTTTTTACAAAGAGTGTATTATGGCTTTACAATATAACTTTTTTGCTTTTGCTTTGCAAATTCCTTCATGAAGGTCTGTTTTGATGTCTTTCTGTGAAGGAACTCACCAGCATATTTTATTTTATTCTGTTTTTTGAAATGTAAGCATGAGAGTACACTGCAGTAATCTATTTTCGGAGATGCAGTAGGATCATGATTGATTTTTTCTTGTTAATTTTGGTTTTCTTTTTCTTTTTTCACTGTAGAAAGAAGAATCAACATGCCCTACTGATGGAACATTGGATTTAGGATGTGAATCTGAGTTAGATGGCACTGAAATGGCTGAGACAAACAATAATAATGGAGAAGAAAATGGTGGTACGTGTTTTTATTTCAATTTAGAGGGCATATTTTGGGAAAAGAAAAAGTATTGCTTACTTAAGATATTCATGGTGTGATTTCTAAGCAGTTTAAGTAATGTTCTGTACTCAGTGGAACAACTGATAAGTGACTCTCTTTTTTGGCCTCGTAAAGAAATCAGGGACACCAAATGTCTTCATTTGACTTAGGTTTGTAACAGGCAACTAGTGCTGTTGGGTGTGTTTCGAGTAGGTAATCTTTTGGGTTACAATTTTTTTGTTCCAGGCCCCACAGCTAAAGAGTAATTCACCTTCCTGGGCTTCAGACTTGTAGTTGTTTGGTAGACAACTCACTGGTTTCAGTGTGGGCGTGTGGGGTTGGTCCCTCAGTAGAGCTCTGGTCACGGGACAAAGGTTTGGGGGTTTTTGTGCAAGGAGAGATTCTCCTGGGTGCCATGCTGACATAAAGCTATGCTGAAGTACCAAATCATGCATGTTTCTTTTCCCTGAGATCATGACAGACTGATACATTGCAAGAGCCTGAAAATGGCCACCTTAGGAATATTTTTTTCTTTTTGAGAGGTAATACTTGCTCCTAAAGAAAACGCAGTTCTTCCATCACTTAAAATTACTTGCCAGTAATAGAAATGAATATTATTCTTATTAAAATTATACTCATGTAATGCTTATAAAGTGAATGCTTTATTAAAAAGTCGAGCTTCCCAGGACCTCTGAAATAAACATTTCCTTGACCAGTTCTCCTCTGGTGCCCGCTCACACACGACCTGTCCTGCTGCTGGACTGCAGCCTACAGTTTTGTCTCACACTGGATGTGGTGAGAGGGTGTTCTCTTTACAACTAGGACTTGACAGGCTCAGCTAAGGTGGTTACTCTGCTACAGACTTACTGTTTATCTTGAGCAACTCACTTAGCTCCCCCGTGGCACCTGTACAGGACTGGTGCTGCTATTTCAGTACTGCTCACCAGCAGCACTGAAAAAAAATCACAAAAAGCCCAGTGATGGCAACAGAACTACTCACACTCCTTGCTGTGCATCTAGTGGTGAAGTTTGGAAGCCCAGTGGAAAACCAGAAATCAAGAATAATTAAATAGCTCTGCCTCTTCATTTTCTTTGATATATTATGTCTATTATTCAGCAGAAAGTGCATGTGCAGTGGTTTTATGCTTATGTAGTATACACGGCATGTATAAGTGAACATATATATTTGTAGTCCTTCAACAACTGGTGTCTGATACTCAAGTTGCAGGAAGAATGCAGTGGTGTGTAGCAGTCTAAGTGCAGTTACAGCTAGGAATGCAAAGGCTGGTGTTACTTATAAAGAAATAAAAATCATGGCAAAACAATGGCAATTATCTAGGAGTGGTAGGGTGTAAATAACAATGCCAGAAGTAGAAAATTGCTGGGTTTTGACTAGGAGGAGGCTGCATAGTATTTTCACAGTTTACAGTAATAAAAATAAGTCTAGCACTTATGGTGACATAGAAGAGCAGCTGCCAAAATGAAACATTGTGTAATAGTTGAGGTGGAGAAATAAATTACACCTAGATTGATTTTAAAGCCAAGAATTTTCCCTCATGTTTCATCTTTAATGAATCTTGTAAACATTTTTTTTTTTTTAAAACAAAACACTCTTTTTTTTAATGTCATGCAGTGGATATATTTAAAAAGAGTAAATGGGATGGCAGTAGTGAGTCTGTATTGCATACAGAAAGGCCACTGCTGGGAGACATTAATAAGGAATTAAAGACAGTATATCTTGTATCAGTTAGCTGATACAGGACATAGTTTTACCAAATGTGTTTGATAATAGCTTTTCTTGAGACTAAAAGTTTGTTGATATATGTAGAATTCTGTAAATTATTGTATTTAGAGTATAGAATGTTTGGCTTAAAAACTGAAACATTCCCAAGAAATGCAGCCAGTTTTAAGTGGATTGAAAATTATAAATTTTGAGATCTGCAAATGTGGGGAATTGCCATCCACAGTAGGCATTTTTGTTGTTCTCTTGAGCAATGATTTGACAACTCTTCATTCAATGTCTTTGTCAATACTTTCTGAAAGGTATAAAATCCTTCTTGATTAAATTAATTGGTAATAAATAGTAATGTTGAGATCCCTCTTGATTGCCTTGTAAATTATCACAGTTGAATAATTGTATTTTTTTTAGACTTTAAAGTGAAGAAAAAACCTTGCACTTGTGCAGTGGAAACATACATTCAATGAGTCAGTTAATCTGAAAAGCATTTTAGAATCACAATAGAAAATAAATTGAACATGAATGAGATGCTTTTGCTAATTAGTCCAGTACAATTCATGGACTATAATTCTGGTAGCACTGATTAAAGAATGTAGGCACAGTGTTTCCTTTGGGTGTAGGACTAGTTAAGTGATTACTAGTGCATTGCATTCATTACAGCTGTAAGAAAGAAGAAAAATAGGAAAGGATTTAGACATATAAGAACACATGAGTGAACAAATACCTCCTTTGCTCTGGGAAACTAAACAGGGGCAGTCTAGTTAGTTTATCAAAAATGAGGTGGTGACTTGATGGGCTTATAAGTATTTGAGAAAATATATTTCTGTGGCAAACATTTGGTCTAGCAGACCAAATCTAATAAGACAACTATCAATTAAACCTTCCACATGAAAGCTGGGATATTTTTTTGTTTCCAGGAAACTATTCTGTGGCATAAAAACTAACATTTCATTCAGAAAAAAAAAAGCTTTATGAAATTCTCTGACCTGTGTTTTAGAAAAGGTCGATAGATATCATGTCTCACTTCAGCCTTTGTTTGTGTGATACATATGAGGATGGATGTGTTTGCATGCTGTATTCTTTATTGCCCAATTGATCACATTTTTATTTGCTTGTTTCCACTGTGGTAGAGTCCAGAAGCCCCAGTTCTGACAGAGTGATCAGAAAAAGTTAAGCAAGAGTTTTAAAAATGCTGCTTTAAAGTTAGCTGAAAGCAGGGGATGAAACCTTAAGCGACAGCCTCAGTCCATTTGTGGGCTTTTAGATGATAGTCTTCAGCTTTCAGAGTAAAAAGTACCAGCTGACACTCAAACAGAGAAGAACCACGTTATTCCCCAGCAGGCACATTTCTCCCAGTATAAATGCAGGGTACTGAACAATTTTATTGCATAGTAGTATAAAAATTCCTCACAGTTCTGAGCACATGACTCGGCGAGAGCTGTTACCCCACATCAGTATTGCTAAACTGCCAACTGCAATGCTCGCACCTCAGGACTTGTCAGATCCTCTGGAGTGATCTCTCCTTCCCCACCTTCTCCAAAGGCATATGTTAAAGAATCTCTTTGCACTAGAGCTGATTTGGTATGGGATGATAATGGGATTTCTGTAGAAGCTCTCTAGCAGTCTCGTGTCTTTGGACAAATCCATTTCCCCCAGACAGAGGGGCAGCGGGTAAAGATGCAGTCGGTAAAAGAATTAAAATCCCAATTACTGTTGCCTGGGAAAATGATGACTATAATATCCTTTTGCCCATCAATAGGATGTTCTGTTCTCAAAAAGCATTTGTCCCTAGGGTTTCTGAAGCCAGGGCTAATCCATCAGCCACGGAGTGCAGTTGATTAAAAATTGTCTTCATGCGAGCCCGTGGAATGCACAATGATGTAACTGGGGGAGGCAGCCGTTCCTACGGTAGCGTGACTTCCCTCCCCAGCCCAACTCAGGCAGAGTTTCTGATGTTTCCCCAAATATGAGCAACACATGTCTTCTTTTCAGCACTTCCTAAAATTGTAAGTTCTTTGGTTGCAAACATGAAGCAGCAGAAGTAATTTCTTAGGCCATTTTCTTAGAGTTTGTAGATGAGGTGATGGACAATAGAGGCTGACATTCATACTGAATCCTGAAATTTTGTCTTTGTAGCTACTGTGCTCTGCAACACCTTGTGCTTTTTGGACTGGGAAGGCACTAAGGCAACTCCTGTAGTGAGGAATGAATATTCACTGTTGTTTCAAACCTGAGTCGATATTTAGATGTTCAGTTTCTTTCTGGGAGTGGAATTTCTGGCAGTTCAGGGGAGCCTGTTATCCTTAGCATCTTGTATCTTGGGAGTGATATTGGATGATTCTGCTGAATGTGTCTGTTGCACATGGCAACATCTGGATGTGGGACAGGCTACTCTAAAAGCAGAAGGGCAGTAGTGGAATAGCAGCTTGAACATGCAGAGTTTTGGATGACGCATCAGAAGAGACAGGCTTGTACCTTTTTGTTTGTTTTGGTGGTTCTTTCATTTTCATTTCCATCTAAGTATCTGTAAAATAAAAATACTGTACCCAGGAACGAGTTTAACTTCTGTTTGTTTCATTGCTGCTGGAGGGAGGTCATAAGAATGAGATAAGATACTGTGGAGCTCGAGGGGGAGATCTTTCTCATCTGCTTTTTTTCCTGTACAGTAGAGTTAATGAGGCCTAAGAAATTGGTGGCTTAGTGATGACAGGCTGTATATTTTTAGTGGAGAATGTTGACTTCCTTTGGAATAAGGATTCACAGTTTTCAAAGCTTTGTGAAATGTTTGGCCTCAAAAACAGGCCAAGAATATAATATGATTCAGTGCAAGCTACCAAGCTGGTGTGGTATTTGATGTCTTTTTCCAAAAAATACTGTTCAATATTAATTATTATTTCGCAGTATTAGTATTGCTTTTCAAAAATAATATTACAGTCACAAATAGTGCCCTTGATATATGTATCTGGGTTTGCTTGCTTTGGAGAACTTGTAAAATTAACTAACTCCCAAACTGGTTTTCATTTTCAAGAGCTGATGGCAACAGTTGAGTTCTGAATTATTCAGATTTTGCAAGCTGGGCTCTAGAGATCAAAGAGTGATGGAGGTGAATTACTTGATACATCAGTGTTGGCAAAGTGTGACCATTTATGTCAATACAAGCATAGATCTATGTCACCTGAAGAAAATATTGAATTTAATGGATATTTTAGAGAGATTCTGTGTGTATGTTCTCCTGAGGGAGTTCTTTGTGAGGTGTCATATCTCCAGAGTGTGTGCGTTTACTTTATGCTTGAGGTAGACTCCAGTCTTTAGCATATGGTAGCAATATTAATTTGTGTTTTGTAATGTGGCCATTAGTAAACAATCCTTCTCATCTGCTGAGGTTTCTGTAACAAAGAAGGAATGAACTGCAGTTGATTTTACTGGTTTGATTTTAAATCAGTATGGTCTGTCTGAAATCAGAATTAATTGTGCTATTTATTCTGGGAAAACAAGCCCTTTAAAGCACTCCAGGAATTTTTCTGTCCATCTAGTTACATAAATCTGTTTATAATTATACCTAATAACTTTCAGTGGCAGTGAGACAGAGTCATTTTAAGTTGTATTCCTATGAAAACTGTTTCTTTGAAGAAACATGTCTTCTAATATGTTTTATGTAGGTGTCATATTTCTTGGGCAGGGAAGGAAAAAGGTAATAAAAATTACAGAGATAGCCCATAAAATTTGACATTAAAAGATAGCATTGCTGATTTTTATAAATGATAGTCTTTCATAATAATTACCAAAACTGCTCTTCGAAAAATGGAAGAGAGGAAGTTATTTCAAATGGAGGTTGTCAAAAACATTTTTAACGTGCTCGTTTTGCTAAGTAATTCTCATTCTATCATTCATGTTAACACTCTCTGAACACTCACTATGAGGTCTTATCTTCAGAAACCCAGCTGCTCTTCCAGCTCATAACCTAACAGTTTATGGCTTAATAGTTGCTTTTTGCTTTATTCCTTCACTCAGTCCTGCCCCTTGAAGAAACCCATTTAAAGAATGGAGCCTAATTATTCTCCACTAAATGGAAATGCCTCCTGTAGGCTTCAAACTGCTCTTGTTCGTCCTTTCTACTGCAGCTATAATGATGAATCCTCTTTACTTGCTACCCAAATATTTGTCCTTCATCTGTCACATTCTTTCAGGGTTCTTTTTTTCCTCCCTAGCATCCAGTTTATTTTTAGCATTCTTTTCTGATAACATTTTTCAAGCAAGCATGGATCTGATAATCCTCCTGCATCTTCAGTGCTTATGGACAAGGCAGTTGCAGTTTTCTGAACTCGTACGTACGTACAAAGACCACTGTCTCTTCTTGAATTTGGTTTTCTTTTACTGTGTTCTTTTCCTTCCACAGCAGAAATGCCTGCTCTGTTCTTAAGGCATTGATTTTTCACTGGGAACATTAATGTTCATTTCAAACACTTACATATTTTTCTTCCATAATTTCCTTTTTTTTTTTTTTTTACTTCTGACCTATTCAGAGAAAAGCAGTTGGACCTTATCCATATAAAGGAACTAATAAATAAATAAATTTTTCTGTGGTGGCAGGAATTGTAGTATAGTGAGATTTTAGCACAAGTGGATTTAAATCTCTAAGTAGCAGAACATGTTTTAAGGAATAAATGTATTCACTGTCTCATATTTTTGTTTAACTTCCTATGGAAAAGTTAATATTGTTTTGTAAATAATTAAGATCTTGATTATCCTCTAAATAAAGCCTAGATATAAATTTTAGTATTATTTCTTGCTAATAAAATGAATAGACTGTGTAAGTTATTAAGCAATTATATAAATCAACATAATGTATTTAGACTTTTAGTGTTTGTCTCTTCTACTTTTGGAAAATAGGCAATGACATCTCTTATTTACTAGATGGCTAGGTTTATAGCCATGGCTTGTGTCAAGCTGTTTTTAAATGGAAATTGAAGTTTAATTAAAACATCAAAAACAATATTTAAAGTAGCTTCTCACTATTCTCAGCTACTAGATATATGAAGGAAAATATTTATGAAGTAAAAAATATATTTAGATAGAAGTATCATTTGATGTTAATGTATGAAGTTGGCTTTCTCTAATCACCATGTCATTTTAAATTTTTTAAGCAGTGGATTTCAGTATCTATGTCTTTATTCATAGACTACAGGAGGAAGTTTGGTTTTCAAAACTCTGAAGGAACTCAGTTTGGGTTGCACTAGGCTGAACAGCCTTGAATGAGGTGTTCTTTCTGTACCTGCAGAAGAGATTGCAGCGATGGAAAGCTACTGATTGTGTCAGTGAGCTTCATTTCCAGCTGCTTCACCCCTTAGAACAGTCCCTGTTCATTGGTTTAACTTTGGGTTGTCAAAGCTTTGAGAAAAGGAAGCAAAAGAAATTAATACACAGGCAATATTTTTATGTAAAACTGAAGTAATGCTAGAAATTAAAAGGGTGGCCTCTAGTAGACCCTGTCACAATATCAGGGTTTCTCATTGATAGAAAAATGAATGCAAGCACAAACTTAATATAGACCTATGTTTATTTTTATTCCTGGTTTGTATTGTGACTTTGACATTAACTCTTGTAGCATCATCTGTTAGTGTGGCCAAAACTCTCCAGGATGAACTTTATCACCAGCATAAATACTGGAGACTCTTTGGTAACCTCCTAGATCAGAGTAATGAAAATCAAAATTTCCCACCAGAACAAGAAGGGAATAGGAGTTGGAGTCACCCCAGAGAACTGGAATAGGTTTTTCATGGCAGGTCATCTGTCCTCACTTGGGAGGGACAGATAAGAATAAACCAATTTCAATTCTTTAAGCTTTTTAAAATTTGTTCTGTTCTCCTCTCCTAAACTCTGGGGTTTGTGTGCTCACGCTATTTGTTTTTCTATTCTGTTCTTTGACTCCCAGACGTTCCCAGAAAACAGTAAAAAAATTCCCTTTGAAAGAAAAGACAAAAGCTGGGTAATATGAAATGTCAGGGTTTTATTTTGGTGTAGGTGTTCTTTGTCTCAGGAGCTTAGATATTGCAGTGATTTAGATTATAGAAACCAGCTATTGTTTGTTTTCTACTGACACTGCTGCTCCTTTAAGTTGTCTTGTTTGATAGTAAGCTTTGCTCATCATGTGGAAAAGATTGATGCAAACCAGGTGATGCTGTAATCTCAGAACCTATTTGGTGTTGCAGCGGTTTTGTGCATTTTGACAAATCCTTCAAGTATCAGAGAAAAAAGTGACAAAAGTCAGTTTTATAAATCTTGTAACAAAATAGGATTTGTCTCATCTGCTAATGAAAATTTTTTATCTAATATGAAAATAATTTTGATGTAATGCCAGTGCCATAAAATAGAGCGTGTTCTGTTTGTGAGGTAAGTATTAAATGTTTTTTTCTTTCAGTGTGAAAACAAATACTTAATATCACATGCATTTTATGGTGGCTATTAATTATTGATAACTAAATTCTCTCTATTCTATGTCTCTATTCTCTTTTTTTTTGCACCAACACAACAAATGATTACAGTATTTCTTACATGGAACATACTAAAGGCAAGGGAGCTGGAATGCTACTTCAGGTGTCTGTTCATCCCACTGAAGGGTGGGAGGAGAAAACCATGGGCAAACTCAAACATTTGGCTAAAATTACTTCTGGCACGTGTCTGTGCAGCTGCTTTGAGTGTCTCTGAACTATTCTGGTAGGTGTGTGAGGCCTGGCAACCCTTGGAACACCATATACAGCTGCAGAGCATTTGAAAGAAGGAATGTCAATATGCAAACCAGCTTTGAGCAGTGCTGGAAGACAGATTGGAATTGAGTCAGCAGAAGAGAATGGGAAAAAACCTGCTTAAATTCTGGATCCATGCTAATGCTGTTTTAGCTGGGCTGTCTTAGGACCTCGTGAGAGTAATGCAAGACATTAAGAATGGAGAGGTTTTTTACACCTTTTTGTTAAGCTTACTAACAGGATCCTCCAGCTATTTTCATAGCTCTCACATCTGTTTAATAAAGCTGATTTTTAAAAACAATTAGTTGTAGTTCATTATTATTCAGGATATTTTTTTCTGTATCTTACTCACATGTATTCAAGAGGCTGTTTAATGCAAGTTCCGTAGTATTTGTTCATTAAGACATGTATTGTTTAGAAGGCTGACCAGTAGCAGTGTGTTTTGTCTGAGACCCCTGTTCCTCTTTGCAGGAGATTCCAGATCACACATTAGACATGAAAGAGGGTGTTCTTTGCTTTACCAAGAAGTACATAGGAAATAGATGAGTCTGGTGCCTAAAAAGCCATTACAATCTGGCACAAAGTTACATATTGGTAAATATTTCTAGAACACAGTGTCTCTTGTGTAAATGCACATTTATACACACAATAATCTATGACAGACATCTTGGTGAGGAAGGTAATTTTTGTCTAGCTTCAGTGTGAAAACCAAAGTTAAACTATTTCAGTTACCTTTCAGGACATGAAAGGCAATATATGCAAGGCCACCAGAACTCCCTAGGAAGGGTGTGATGAGGCACAAATATTTGCAAAGCAGTGCTTTTTTTCTTTTTTAATATGGCCAGATTTTCAGCTCATCTGGACCTAACGAACAGGTGAATTTCTTAGAGTGAGCCTTTCATTTTCCAGCCACTTGCCTATTTTTTTTTAACTGTCCTCAGGACTTTCCAAGATACAGGGAAGATAACCCCCGTAACAGTGTTCTCATTTTCTTTTTCTTTTTACAAAGTTTGCCCAAAGCAGACATCTGAAGAAATGTCTTCCAATCGTGATTCAAGCCTTACTAATGCACCGGTGCAAAGCAAGCTAGTCTCTTCCTTCCAGCAGCACACCAAGAAAGCACTTAAGCAGGTAAGCTTGTATGGACTGATAATCAATTGGCTTCCCTTTAGCATGTGTGTCACTCTTAAATGAATAAGATCTGAGCAGAATTTCAAGGTGTTTCTGAGGATTTTTAGTGGTTTCTTTAGTGGTGTGTTGCTGAGGTTTTTGTCATCTTTTTTTAACCGATGGTGCAGTCCTGCTATTGATTGTGAGCTGGATGGGGTTTTGAGTGCTTTTCAGATAAACAGAATTGTTTATATTGTCACATCCCTGCTTGTCCTATGTAAACACTTGTGTTGGAAATTGTATGTAAGGCTTAACAGGAAAAAAAAATAAATTTGAAAAAAGTTCTACAGCTAGGTAAGAATCTGGGTATCCTTACTGTTCAGTTTTTATTTATGGTCTGTAAAGTAATTTTTCTTTCATACTTTATTTCACACTAAAGTGTATAAAAATGAGGTAGTTTCTGGGTTTTTTAATAACTTATGATTTGGATGATTTAGGTTGCATAATAAGGACTAAAGCTTGGCAGAAGTAGATGATTATTGAAAGTCAGATATTAACTGAAAGCATAACAATCTGAAAGTTATTTTCCAACAGTGCTGCATTAGGTCAGTTTACCACCAGGCAAATGAAAAAGAAAAACAAAGATTATAATTAAAAAAAAAAAACCAAACCCAAAAACATTATCTTCTTTCAATTTTGAGTATGTAGGAATTGTTTTATCCTTGTAAGGACTATAAAAAAATGAAACACAACTTTTCTAAATTGCCAGCATAATGAGTTTTTAATGTTTTAATTTTTCTCGTAACTGCTTCCTTAGTTATGGTTAACAGAGGTCTAGTGTTTCATGGGGTAGTTTATTGCTAAGTTGTTGATGTAGGCTTAAGCTAAGCAAAGCTTGTCCACATCTCCTTGGGCCAGTTCAGTATTTGTGCCTAGTTTTCATGTGGTTTGAGTTTAAATCCACTAAAATTAATAGACCTTTATAATTCACATGAGGTAGTCTTGTACTTAGAAGCTTTGAGGACTAAAAATGATTCTTAGATTGGGGTCTTGCTATTTGCTCAGGAAAACTGAGTGGCAAGCAGCTCACTGTGTGGATAGTTGTGAAAAGGACACTTTGGAAACACTTCTGTACAGATCTTTTGTGATACTTGAACTTTCTTGGGGTGGAGGGAATGGGCAAAGGCAAAGGAAGGGGAAAAACAGCAAAGTCACAAATGTTTTCACTTGTATAACTGTTGAAATTCTACCATTTGTCACTTAGCAGATGTATGGCACTGGGAATAATTTTTAAAAGGGCAAACTAATAAAAATAGCTTCATTAATCTAAAAAGGCATAACGCTCTTGGCAATCTTTGAAAACATTGCTTAAGGCAGTAGGGTTAGAGCAACGTCAGAAAGTAATCAATAAAAAGAAGTTGATTTTAATTAAGTTGATGGTGATTAGATATGAGAGTATTATTACAGTTATCAGTTAAATATTTTCTCTACGTACAATATAAGTGGATAATTGTGTTGTGGAACAGTAGAGGATTTTTGCTTTCTTTTCTCTAAAGTTTGAGGTGTTGGCTGCTGCCATAACCACACTGCAGATCTGAGTTCATTTGAAATTGTAGCCGAGGCGAATAAACTTTAACAGTGATTTTATTTCTAAAATTGCTCTTGAAAATGTATTCTTCCACTTTCTATTGCTTTTACGGATACTTAATACCTAAAATTTGTACAAAGAAGAGTCTGTAGTACCTTTGAATACACAAGAAACTTTAGGCCTTTATGTGCAATGTTCCTCCAGCTGACACTAACATACTGGTTCCATGCTGAAGTAACAGAAGATGAACCTTCATCATGCTCTCAGCAAATGCTTATATTATATAAAAATATATATACTGTACATATGTCACAATGGGGTCTTCCCTAGCTATTGCTTTTTTTTTTCTATTACTAAGCAGTCTTCACTGAATGAAAACGTGCAGGATAGTTTTTCAGTCAGTCTCCTACTCTATTTAAAAGCAGTGGGTTCTTCATATTAACTTGATCTTGTGTGTATTTGTTTTGGAATCCATTAAAATTAAAGTCAGAGGCAAGCTGATAATATGCAGTACTGTGCGAAGAGCTGAGCTTGAATTAGAAGATTTTCTCCACTGTTTATATAATTATTAACCATTTTAGTCATATGTGACTCTCTTTAAAGTATTATGTACTGGAATTACATATGATTTGATTTTTAATGAATTCCAGAGGTATATTCCTGGGTTTAGATTGCAAAGAGCAATCTCACATTCCCTTATAACAGCTTGCATTTTAGCATGTTCTCATGAATCAAATTAGTCACAACACTGCATTTCTTGAGCTATGCTAGGAGCTTGGAGGAAAGGGCATTTTCTGAGCCCTGGCTCTTGGTCTTGATTTCTCTCAGCTGGCAGTGGATCTGGGGTACTCTGCAGAGGCTAAGGAGGTTTGCAGTTGCAGTGGACTCTCACAAGGTCTGTGTCGCAGTTCAGACCTTGTATCCTCACCTTTCAAAAGCTGGGCTGCCATTCTGGCCTGGAAACTTTCTAGCTTCAACACCTTCCTTAGTATCCTTGTTGGGAGAAAGGTTTTGAGTGTTTTACCACTGAGTGTGTTTCATGCTTCTCTTTCATTTTTGAGGGAGTTTCACTTTTACTCTTGTATCGTGTCTGAGTGTAATATCCAACAAAATAGTTCCCCTTCATGAGGGTTTAGACAAAAGAGTTGATGGTGTAGAGCTGCCTTTTATGCTTGGCTTTCTGATGGCAGATTTGACAGATTTTGGTATCCCTTTTGCTGCTGGAAGAGCTTGGGTATGTGTGCCCAGCTGGTGCTGATCTAGTACCTTTGAAGACAAGGTTTATGGCATGCTGTCACACCCTGATTTCCTGTCAGTACTGGTCAGTTCTATACTGATATTCCTCATTTTCACACTCGAGAGTTTTGGCATGCAGAGCCCTGTAAGGACCTCTTCCTGGGAAAGTACTGAACTACATCTGCATCTGCTAGCAGTGCTACATGGTCACACTACTGTGTGAATTATTCTTGCTTTGGACAAGGCTAACTCAAGTACGGACATCAAGTCATGGCATAATATCTACCATGCTCCTCTCTGGTCCAGTTTCTGTTCCATTGACTTGAGGTGATACTTTTTTTGGAAGTCTTCACTATATACAGATTTGTCTGTATTTATCAAGATGTTCTTGGAACATTTCTCCAGAAGAATCGATCATACCTACAAACTGGCTTCATGTAGGTAACACTGAGCATGTGTGAATATCCAGGACATTGAGGTGGTGTTAGTGTCTGTTGGACTCTCATAGCCAAGCATAAGAGCACCTTGTCCATCAGTGTACCAGTTGTTTCCTGGGGCAGTACCAAGAGAGGATAAAGAACTTGAAGATGCACTAAAACGATGTCTGGGATGATAGTAGACCTCCCAGACATGGAAGAAAATCCTGCCTCACTTTTGGCACTTTGGAATCAGCACCAAGAAGGGTACCCATAAATTTTCTCTTGGGAGAAGAGAAGGATACTCCATTCAGACTCAGGATCTGAATACAGACCAGGACATGTCTGAGACTGTGCTGGGCATCCAGATCTCTTTGTAGAGACAGAAACTCCAGAGACAGCAGCCAAGTGGGTTTGGGAGGAGAGAAGCTCAGGAAATAAGGGAATCTACACAAGGTATGTTACTGCCATGGTTTGTTTTGTTTTTCTTAACTTTGGGCTTTGTCTGCATGCTTGGTGGCTGGGTTCATATATGTGCCACTGTTTTATTCGTAAAGTGGGTAGATGCAGCTTTTTGTGGGGAAGGAAGGCACCCACCCATATGATTTGTTCTTACAGTAGCAGTGGCAACTCCACACCCCTTTCTTTCCAGTGGCCCCAAGCAGTAAGAGAGCTATGGGGAAGTTACAGTTTGTCTCATGTGTTGCTTCTGAATTCTAGGCCATTACACCTGTACAGCTCCAAGTAACATTTCAGGCTGACTTTTTTAGCACAACTGTAATTACTAGAACCCAACCTACAACTTGAAGCAACGAGAGACTAAATTTCAGAGCAGAATGGGGAACAGTATAATATAGCCCTGATTTTACCCAAATTCACGGGACTAGTTTATCAAGATTTGTCTGATTGCTTGTTTTTTTTTAAGGACATGGATTTCCAAGTGCCTAGGTTGGCACTGAAGGTAGAATCCTCATCTCCCTTGATGCTGGTGTGGATTTGCTTTCCTGTCTTCAGCTCAGGCACACTGCTTATCTTGCTTTGAGAGAAGAATAAGAGCAAACTCACCAGTCTTGCTTCCTCCATGCTCATTCTGTTAGGACTTCTTTCCTTGATTACAGCCAGATGCAGGTTATCTTGAGGCATTTTGCTGTCCATAGTAAAAAATCCAGTATGAGTCTGTCTGTGGTGTCTATCATTTGACTCATTTGAGCAACTACTCACTCGAACATTCTGGTGTAAGCCTGATAGATTTGCCTGCCCTCCTTTCCCTTCCTCGCCCCTCAGGAAACAAAGGTGACAGAGGGGATCATTATGATTATGTCCTTATTGCTTAGAAGTTGAGCACAGGGTGTCTTCCTGAAAGGCTCTGAAAATCCACTGTGAACTAAGAGGTATTTTTGGTACTGAATTCCTTGGTGTAGAGAGTTGGCTGCAGAGTCTCAGTGTCTCTGTTAACCGTTTGCCTGTGTTTCATTTCAGATGCTACAAGTTTACGAAGGCCACCGTTGGAGAAGTCTGGCTGCCTAGCTGAAGCATTTAATCAGATGTCTGGCAACATAAGTGATGATTCTTGACAAATTTTCCTGTCAACAAATGGAAAACAAGGAAAACATGTTGCTTTTTGACTCCTAGAGAGACATGGGAAGGGACAGTGGAATTTACAAAATGCATTCAGGAAAATGGAATTTTGAAGATGATAAACTAAACTGATTTTCTGATTGCCAAGACAAGTCTAGGGAAGAGGACAGAGAAACTATGGCAGGGAGACTGCATAATGGGGACAAGAAGCTGGAAGAGCAGGAGTTCCAGCAGGAGCTGTTCAGGGAGTACATGCATTGCCCGAAGGCAGGCTGCACGGTACGTCCCTCTAAAGGTCCCTCTGCCTGGGCAGCTTATGCCAGCTGCTCAACACAGTGCTTTGGTAAGATGCAAGACAGTGTTTGTGAGACTTTCTTCTGGGTCGTCCCCATGGTCCTCAGCCCTTACCTGTGATGGAGAGAAAGGCACAGGAATGCACACAGCCCCTGAATTCTTTCTGTACCACTTTCTAGTAGCTAGCTCCCAGGTGCTTGTTTGCTTTCCCTCTGGGGTTGTTTGCATAGCATGCTTTTTGCAGCACTCCTCCATGTTTTCTCTGTCAATAAATATATTTTCCAGAACTTCTTGCTCTGAGAAATAACTAAGAAGAATTTTAAAGCAACTTTAGAACAGTACCATGCTGAAGTGTAGTTGTCCCTCTACCTCACTGTAGGACAGTGTCTCTCACTTAACATATGTCCTGGCATGAGCATCACCTTTGGTTAAATCTACCACTGCTGCATAGTGGAATCTCCTTCCCAAATATAGCTTGAAAGCACTCTCTTTGTTCTGTTCTGTAGATGCAGTCACTTGTCTCAAGCCTCAGACAATAAACCTGATGAGAGTGGCCTAGTTCTAAGTATTGCACATGTCTGATAATGTTTTTCTTTAAGTAACCTGGGGAACTGTACTGTGTTCATGACAAATGTTATCACTGGAGATGAAAGTTCCAGTTGTGCTTTTCCAGTGATGTTACATGATTTTTCCATATCGTGGGCAGTGGATGTCTAAGTGAGAATCTTTGTCTGGGCTGCATGAAAAGAAGAGCTTTTGATTTGAATAGTTTAAAGTATGAAATTGTAGCCTGGTGAAAATGAATCGTGCCTTGTTTTTGAGACACGTCCTAGAAGTGGTTGGCCTTTCCAGGGCAGACAGGACTTGGAACAGCTCACAACTCCTCAGAGCTCTAGGAAGCCTCCTACAAACCTCTGACAAGCAGTTACCTATGAGTGCTGTTCCAGGAGCTGTTGGGTAGGTCTCCAGAAGACCATGGATGTGGGCAGACCCCAGGCTGAAGCAGGCTGCCTGGCAGAAAAAGGCAGCACACTGTAACTGCTTACGTTGATGCAAAGGAAACTGGAGTACCTGTTTCTCTGAGGGGTAATATGACAGGATTTTTTATCTGCAGAATGGTAGTGAAGCCCTGAAGGCCCCACTCTATGCTTTGGACCTTGCACAGAGTATGTTTATAGATTTCACCTAACAGAAAACGTTGATAACTATTTGAAGTTTTTATTTTGACATTGCTATGTTTATTTTGTTTGTTTTTAAACTGCTTCCTACAAATTGTCTCCTTACCTATATGTCCTTTGTTGTGCAAAGAAATAGATTTTCCTATAAAGCACTTTTCAGCTGATAGATATTGTTAGTTTTATGCTACACAAACAATTTAAAAACAAAACCAAATAATATTTCTCTTTGGAAAAAAGTGTTCCTGAGTCAATGCATAAGCTATCATCATTCACATGCAAGTCAGAACAGATGTTGAACACATCACATGGGTTTTTGTCCTTCTCTTGTTTCTGTGGTTGGGAAAGCAACTAAAATGTTGACTTTGCAGTCTCTCATTATCTGCAGCAACTGTAGCTGTGAATACATTATTGTAATCCTACAGAAGATAGTGCTGGCTTGCTGCTGTACAGGCCAGCCCATAAACACACACATCTCTCTTGTTTATGCACCACAAACATCCAAGCCCTTCAGTTCCATGTTGGCTTATATACACATTAATGCTTATTCAAGAAGTTATTAGATTTTGAAAACAAACCATATGTCTGAAGCTTCCAGCCTGGTGTTCTACCACTACTCTTCATCTCCAGATGATTGGTTTTGTACATTCAGCACCAATACTGTTATGTTTGGTGGACAGGTCTGGTTGGAAGTGAATTCATTTGCTCTGTGCTTTGGAAATGCCACATTGTGTTTTGTAGCTGTTTCCATGAGATATCTTCATTATTGTTTTAATCTTACATCTGCATGCTTGTAGCTGGGTACTTTTAATGTATGCTTAACATAAGAAGTAGTGGCATCCTGAAAATAATAAGGTGTTTATTTTTCATGCTTTGTGTTGCTTACTGTTTAACTGCTCTGTGTATCCATGAAACAGGTTGTCACTGAGACATTTGAATTTAATAGAGACATGGGAATTAAAGTCTATCCTAATTTTACTAACAAAACGAGGGTGAGACAGAGGCCAAAGATTGAATTCTATAGTGGTGCTAAGAGAATCAGTGATAAACTATAAATCTGTTTCGTCTTTGCCAGTTTGGGATCCATGACCATGATGTAGAGTTGTTATTTATTTTGTACAGTAGACATCTCAGTGTATCATAGCTTGTGTTTTTCACATGGCAGAGCAGACGAATCCCATAGCTTTACATTTCTGATCCATAATGTGTGAAATTTCAAAGGTTATGTTTCATGATACGAGTTTCAGAATGTAGGCTTGACATTTATGGAACAAAAAGAAATCTGGGACAATGTTGCTTAATGCAACCAACTGTTACATATCTTTGTTGTTAATAACTTAATTTTTAATATTCTCACCATGTCATGCATTTAAGCTCAAATGAAAGTTGGTTTCTGCATTAACAGTTTATCTGTATGCTGCAGTTTTTCATCCTGAGTTGCAAAGATGTGGGAAAGAAAAATAATAAAAAAATATCCCGAGGAGCAGTAAAATCAGAGCACAGGGCTTGACATTTTGCTTCTGGTGCTCTTTTGGGGATATATTTTTCCCCCTCTCTCCAGTTCCCTTTAGTTTACACTGTTCCCTTTCATTACTGCTTCAAAGGTGACTTTATTAGTTTTTGCTGAAGAGACTCAACCATTTTGTCACATGGGTGAAGAAATCTTTCCTGTGTTAAGATCAACTACATATGAAATGATTATTCTTATGAACAGATAAAGGCATTTAGGAAACCTCCAACACACTGCTGGACTCCAGCAGGGACATAAACTCCCTGAAAAAGAGAAGGAGACTTGCTCTTGTCACCTCTCTATAAAAAAAAACTGCTTGGAATTAGATCACTGTTAATTGCATTCTGTTTTTCTTTTACCATCTATCTTCAGAGTTTGTGGTTTTTTAATACTCATCTTTTTCTCTTACTTGGTTTTCTCTGGATGAAAATGGATTAGTAGGTTACTTAAAAATTATTTCATTAAACAAATTATGCCAAGCCCTGTATAATGACCATGACAATGTTATTCAGCAGATGGTCACAGGTTCATTTTATGAATGGGACTATTGGGAGTTATCCATACTCATTATGTGTGAGAGCTTCACAGGTTTACTTTACAAATCTGCTTGTGAGAGGCTGGATGTAAGTACTATGTTTTGGTGGTGATTTTAAGAGAGCTCTAAATGTTTTAACTTGTATATCACATGAACTTCCGTTTTATTTTCTTTTTTATTTGTGTGCTGGTAGTAATGTTTTACAGAACACTTCAACAGTGATCAGTTCTGGGAATTTACAGCTTGCAGCTTTTCTAATTCAAGCATTTAGCACAAAGTGATTGAACACATTTGAAATGTAAACGTAGAGTCTCATTAAAGAAATCTGTACCCCATGTAAGCTATCATGTGTGCTGTATGTGTTTCTTACTTTCCATAGTGAAAATGACACCTTATCATTTGGTAGGACCATCAGCTCTTTCTTGTGGATCTGTAGGAAGCCCAACTAGGAGGTTATGTGTCTCTCAGTATGGATGAGGTGCAAAAGGCAGTGTGGGTAGAAGATGCCACTGTAGTTTTTTTATTCACTGTTTCTGTATCTACAGTGAGATTTGGAACCATTTTTCTTTGGAATAAGGTATAAAATTTCACATTTTCTTCAGTGCTAGTTAAAAATTTGACTCATCTACTTTATCTTTATTCTCTTCACCAGAAAATCCAAAACTAGAGATTTGTTTGGTCATGGTGACTAAAAAAGCACTAAATTAGCTTGGTTCACTGAAAGTTTGATATAGCAAAGCATTTGGTGTATGCTTCTGTTTGCATAATCCCGTTGACTTCCCAGCTAAGTAGAATCAATCTTGGGATAGAAGACTCTTGTCTTATCCTACAGTAATCTTGTATCCTAAAATTAATATCCCTCAGGCTAAATGTAGAGAAATTACATGTTCATCCTCAGCAGATACTGCACCATGTGTCCTTGGTTTAAAACTCCTCCTGGTGTTTGACTTTACGAGTGCCTAGGTGCCAGCTGGCAATTTCTCCCTCTGCTGGCTTGCTCCGAGTGTTGTCTTGCGAAGACTCATCTATCCAAAATTTCAGAGCCTGAAACTTTAAATTGAAAGGAGAATTTAATATGCAATTGTTGCCATTAGCTGGAAATCATAAGTCTCACTAAACAGGATGACTGAGCAAAATATCAGCTATCTCTTTACCCTGCAAATCAAATGTTAGATTATTTACTTCATACTTTTGTACCCTCCTCCCCTGCCTCATATTTTTCCTTTGACAAAAGAAAAGATAGAGCAGTGTCGAGGAAATGATTTGTCTGGTCTCTGGGCACAGCATAATTCATCAGTACTCTGTGTGAAAACTTTGACTTAGATTATTATGTCCATATCGTTTTAATTTTTGTTTCCATTCCACAACCTGTCTTTCAGGTGTCCACATGTGTGTAGCTTTGCTGTCAGATTGAGTCATCCCATACAGACTGATTGCCACACTTAACTGTGGGCCCTGGGAGGTGGTTGGTTCCTTGTGTCCTCAGACTGGAGGAGATGGGGGAGAGGCTGGCACTGAAACAATGAGTGTTAGGGAGGAGAGAAACCCTGAAAAGCAAATGTGTGCCAAAGGGAAATGGTGTCTTTAAGGTTTGTGCTTGATCTTCACATGTTGAAGTGCTTGGCTTTAGCTCAGAAGTGGGCTATGCCTCAAAGTAAATAGTTCTGGTAGCAACATCTGCCTGCTCCCAGCTGTGTTCCCTGCTCTGTGGCTCTGAGTATCCAGGGAGTGTTGGGCTGGGCTGAGCTGTCTGGGAGTGTTGGAGTGGGCCAAGCTGTCTTGGAGTGCTGGGATGAGCCACGCTGTCTTGTGTTAGTGCTCTGTGAGCACTGGGCTGCCCATGCTTCCTGGAAGTACTAGATCAGTTGTATAAATGTGTGCTTAAGGTCAGCAGTGGCTTTCCTGTAACACAACAGGTAAGTGGTGCACCTGACAAGGATGGGGCACAGCTGCCCTTGCTCCAGCCCTGTGTGTCACCTGAGGGGTATGAATGCTGCCCACCTGTCACTGGGGGAGGATACATTGCTGCTTGCTTTCTGTCATTCATGGGAATTCAACCTAAAGCATTGGAAACCAACTGTGAGGCTTTACAAAGACTCTGCTTTGTCATGGTGGCTGTATAAATTATTAAAATGGTTATTTCCTCATGGATGTTGGCAACAAGGCTGTGGTCCCTGGTAGTGGTGGAAATAGTCGTCAAAGGTCAGGAGGAGGCTGGAGGAGAACATGGGACATCATTTGGGCTCTTACTCATTTGTTTAGGGAGGATGACACTGGAGGATGGATGTTCCTTCTCTTTGCTCTTCGTCAGGCAAATCAGGCTGTGGGACACAACAACGGGAAGCTTGGGATGTGGTTGTGTTGGTCTGCTGTCAGTGCAGAAGTTGGCTGTCCTTTCAGTTAAGTGTTAGTGGGCTATTTGCTGCTGGCTCAGTGGTATTACCATTCATACCCTTTACCAAAGGATCACCTGGTCTGACACTTAGCTTGGCAGGACCGTGCGCTGAGGGTCATTTTGGGAGTTTGGGGGAAATTTTGAGAAATGTTAAAATTTTGGAATTTTCTGTCTGCAAGTCTGGCTGTGCTTGCTCAATACCAGTATGAAATTTCTGTCTCAAAAATGTGTGAAGTGTATAGGTTCTTCATGGCTCTCTGCTTGCTTCTTTGGTCCAGGGCAGATCTGATCAGCTTACTCTCTTTGTTTCATTTCAAGTATTCTAATTTTCTTTTTACTGCACAGTGCTTACGTGTCTTTTAAGAAGTGTACTGCAAAAGGGGTTAATTGCTGAAACAGCTTTTGTGTGGCTTGGTGTATTTTATGTTGTGTAGAGTGTTATTTAGAGGAACTGAGGGATATTGATTTTTTTTCAGTTTTTTTTTCTTTAGCTATGTGAACATTTTGGAAAGATTAATTGAAGTTGCAGACTTAAACCTTATAAGGCATCAGTCATTTATGCTCATAAACCTACAGGGATAATTCATATCAGATATGTTCCTTGTTGATATAGCATTACTTTAATAAATCCCCCCCAAGATCATAACACAAATCACAGTTATAAAAAGAGTGTACAGTAAGATTGGAGAAAAATAGGCAGGAGAACGGGAGAGATCTGTAGTAAGCACAGCCCATTCTAATTAATTCCAGAATTTAAATGCTTGCCAGTGTATTAATTGGCAAGAATTCCTATTTGTATGTTCTAAGATCTTTTGAATCAGATATCATTTTCCATATAAAACAGCCTGACAGGTACTCGCTATTTCTAATCTTTAAATATTTTGTATTGCATTATCAACCCTGTATTCAATCCGTTTCCGAAACACAAAGAACTCCCATTTGTAGAGATTTATTCTTGTATCATTTTTCCCCAGATTTGCCAGAACACCATCATGTTCGTGTTCTGAAGGTTAATGCCCAAAGTCAAGCAGACAGAAGCCAAGTGCTGCAAGGTTTCCAAGATTAGGACTGATTCCCTTCACAAAAATAAATGATTCCTGCCATGTTCAGTGATTTTGTGCAGCACTACTCACGGCTGAGTGAGTGCATCAATACTGTAGTCCTTACATGCTGTACATACTGATGACACTCTGTGTTAACTTGATTGACTGAGCAGTATACTGGAGAGGATGCACCTGCGAGAGATGTGCAGACATATATATTTTTATTCTGGGTTTGAAACATTTATTTGACTTTTTTTTTTTCACTAGGAAGTCTTAGTTTCACATTCCATGGGTTATCATGTGCTGTTAAGGTAGAGCAAACAGATACGTGCTTCTTTGTTGTCAAAACTGCATTGGAAAAATGATCTAAGGTGCATCTTCTTTCTCTTTATAACCAAAAGCCTGATTTTATATTTTAAAGGAAAATGACATAAAGGGGACGAGTGTGAAGTCTGGCAAGTCAGTAGCTATGTAAATCATGCTTATTTTAAGAGATTCAGCCTAATAGTAGAGAAATGCCTCATGTAATTCACCTATAAGGATTACTTTTTGTTACATTTTTATGTTTTGTTATCGTTTTTTGTAGGCTTTAAGACAACAGCAGAAAAGAAGAAATGGAGTCTCAATGATGGTAAACAAGACTGTTCCTCGTGTTGTTTTGACACCACTAAAGGTGTCTGATGAGCAGTCGGATTCACCTTCAGGTAAATAGCTAAAGGACCGTTTGCAAGATCAGCTCCAGTCACAGAGCCTTGCTCTGAATCAGCTCTGTAGCATACAGATTTTGGGAACTGCTGAAATAATATTTCCACTTGGTGGCTTTGTTTAACATCTTTATTTCCGTAACAAATCTGCTGTCTCAGAGACGGAGATTTTTCTTTAATAAAGAACTGGAGGCACACAGGAAAATGACAATTGGTAATAGCAGCAGCTTTGAAGGAATGCAAAGTAACATTTTGTTTGGCTCTGGAGGTCTAATGGGGGACCACACGCTGGTGTGCAGTGCCATAAAAAGGGGAGGGGGGACAAGACAAGCTGCTGTGTGACTGCCTGTGTGCCTCGAGTCTGCAGCGCAGGGCTCGGATCCTTTTGTTAGCTTCTCTTCTTTGGTACCATCCTTATCACTGCAGCGTAACCTTGACCTTTAGTTCTGGTGGTTAAGTTGCTTCATTTTAAGAGAATTCTATGTCTGTGTGTAACCCAAATTGACAGTTGTATTTCCAGGCATATCTTTTCTAGAAATGTTTCTTCACAAAGAAATGATTTTTTTTTTTCGCCTTTACATTGCTTTACTGCCCCACAACTTCAGGTTGAAATATTTTTAAAGGTATCTCTCGGGCATTATAGGAAAACATTACTTTTATTGGATCAGTGAATGTTTTTATTGACTGCAGTGTTCAGTAAACTTTAGTTTTCAGCACTTAATTGATTTATTGAGCTTTTACTTCCATTTCCTCTGATGATGAGAAATCGTATTGTGACCAAGAAGGTATATTGTCTTTTAGCAAGTAGATGTCAATTTTTTAAAAATCCTACTTTTTTTGTTCACAGTGTAGGGAGTGCTGGGGGGGATTGTTGGTACAAGTACATCACTATCATGCCTGGGCTTTTTTTTTTTTTCCCTAAGGATCTGAATCAAAAAATGGTGAAGCAGATGGTTCTGATAAAGAAATGAAACATGGGCAAAAGTCTCCAACTGGAAAACAAACAAGCCAGCACTTAAAGAGGTTAAAAAAATCTGGTTTAGGTGAGTAGGCATAAAATAAATATCGTACTTGTTACTGTAATACTGATATTTTTCTAAACTCTGTGTTCTCTTTGAAAGTTTTATTTTTCGGGTTTATCTGTCCCTTTTTCAAACTCAGCAGCTGACCCTTTCTGAAGAAGGCATTTTCTGGCTACCTGGGAAATCCATGGGCAGTTCCCTCCCCCCAGACGTTTTTCTGTAGTTGCTTTGTAATGTTTGTCAGACCTGAGCAACTGCAGGCAGAGAGGTCATTTATCAATTAGCTTCTGATTGCTGCATTAGGATTTTTGGAGGGATGGGGGGCAGGGTGTAGCAAATGTTCTTTCTTCCTGGTAAACTTGCTTGCTGTCTGATATGCCTTAATTCCCCAAAATAATAGTGTATTTCCTTACATACCTGCCTTATTGGATGTTAACCATCTTCTCTTCATTTGCATTATTCTGTGTCATACAGAGATTTGGCATATAATTTTTGGCTGATTCTTTTCCTTTGGTTGATTTGTTTCTTCAGTGGTATCTTTAATTATTTTGAAGCTACATCTCTTGAGGTGTCAGATACAGATTCTGGTTTTATTTTCTGTGTTTTTTAACAAGATTCATGGATGATCATCTGTAATTAATGAAAAATTTTCTCTGAAGAGATGCTAAGAGTAAATTCTCAGTAGCTCTATGTGATAGGCAGATTTTCCTGCTCTGCATGAAATATAATTGGAAATGTTCCCTAAGGAGCAGAAAATGTAGTGTTCACTAAGACTCTTGTCTCAGCCAAAGTAAAGTAGAATAATTACATCACTGTTTCTTTATTTTTACAAAGGACTTTTTGCATTCAGCTGAATCATTTAGAGAGTGTTTTTCAGTGTGACCCAAGTTAGCAAACAAGCTTTTTGTAGTGACTGGATCATCCTAGAGAATTATTTAATGCCTGTCTTTGTGGTGATAAGATTGTTCTTCTTTATTAATGATCCAGCCTTGCCCTATTTTTATATGTAGTGATTCTGTAAAATAGCTTGAAGGTTCTTTACTTCCTAAATATTATAGGTTTGGTTGTTACAAATGCTGTTGCCAGTTCCTAGTGAACTGTTCCCTGCAAGCCTTCTTGAATCCCAGCCTCCCATGCTTTGGCTTCGTATATATCAGCCTTCTGCAGATTATTCATCAGCCTTAGATGGATAGCTACTTCTCCATATTGATCAAATGGCATTATTCTAAACCAAAACTACTCCTTCAGTATTGCAACTTTTGCTATGCAAAGATACATTCAGGTTTAGATAATTTCCTGTAACTTTCCTCTACGTTGAAGACTGAGATACAGAATTTGATATATATTTCTCCTCATCCCCAGACGTTTCATCAGATGTTGGGCAGTGATACCAAGAGTGAATTCATTAGATTTTTTGTGGGTTTCAGAAAATATCCTCTGGCGTTCTGGGGTACCACACTTGGATTGTGGGGAACTTTGTGTAAGGTTTTAAGGGTACCTGTTCTTGTACCTGCTGAAATGTTTCTCTTATGACACAGTATTTCTTGGGGTGCTACCAGAACAGTGTTTGAGCATCTTTGAGAATAGCTCTGGTGTCCAGTAGAGTGCACAATTCAGTTCCAGATATTGTTTGATTGTCTGAAACTGCTGATCTGCCCAACATTCACTGCATGTTGTGTTTGGTAGACTTTCTGAGCTCCCATTAAAGATAATGACTTCTCCCCTTTCAGTTAACTGATTCTGCTGACCATGTGACTTCTGTCCTTTCCCTATTTTGATTTTTATACTTTGATGTAGGGCCATGGTGCTTGCATCCTTTTCATAGGTAATTCTCTATGTTGGAGACTAATCTCATCTCTTCCAAGTCTGTAAGCTTGAGTTTTTCTCTCTGATCTTCAAGGCTCTATATCTGATCTGGGCAATGATCTGCCCCCAGGCGCTGGTAGCAGCTGTATAAGGATCCAAAATGTCTTTCTCTGTGGAAGACTATATAAAAAACATTGGCATATGTTTTGCCATAAGCTCAGAGTTAGGATTAGCTATGCAGTAGTGGCATGTTCTTGTTGTATTCCATAGAACCTTTCATGCTACCCCCAAATACTTTGCTAAATCTGATTACAAACTTTAGACCTGCAGTAAAGGTCCTAAATTAGACATAGGAAAGATGCAGAAGAGAGATTTTGTTTTTCCTCTGAAAAGATTTTGTTTTTTTAAAGTATGGCTATGCTGGGCATCCACAGTGAGCTACTAACCTATCATCCTAGCAACAGTGTACATATTTCTTCCACAAGTTGATAAAACCTTCATAGTAGCCTGTAAGTGATAGCAGGTCAAATAAATCAGAGAATGTGTGAGCCAGGCACGTAGAATCAGGTTTGACTTTCTGATACTGTCTTGGGCTTTGCACACTATTAAAATATCTACCACTGAAGGATGTTACTGACTTTAAAGTCATATATCTTGTCTCAGTTAGGGTCATCTCTATGTGTAGATCTTTCCATAGGATATGAAGCATTAGCTGGGGAAAATGTTACTCCAATTTGGAGTCACTTAGAAGATGGGGATGTGTATTCAGTATTGATTAAAGGAAAGAGTATACACACAGGCATTAGAACCAGATGCATCATACTACTTGTGTTACACTTGGGGACTACTGCTTTTTGCATTTATATTTACTGAGTGGAACAGATGGTGAGGACAGTTTACTGTGGTGCATTCATGAAAATGAGCACTTCTTCCATACCATTGTCCTTTGTAACAGGGCATTCATTTGTTTGCAGTGGAGTCTTTACTGGACTGAGATACAGTAGCTCAGAAATATGTGTGGGAAAAGGTTCTCTTGTGCTGAGTGCAAAGCAATCCTTGTCTCATTCAGTCAGTATTGTCTGCTGAAAAGTAAAAGGCAGTTGCAGGAATATTTGTGGGAGGCAGTGGCTTAAAGGGAGCTTTAGAATTTACAGATCTGCTGGATTTTCCTTCATTTGTACATTTTGTGGGTGAAGTTATGACCTTCCAGGGGACATCACTATAGGCCTTCCAAGAAATCTGAAGCATAAATGTGACATTTTATTCTTGTTACTGTTAAGTCATTTGTAGCACTTGAAAAATTCCTAATAATCACTATGCCCAAATTCCTCCACTTGCAAAATATATTTATTCTTTTTGATGTGTCAGTTGTAATCCTTGCTGAGAGGTCCTATGTGAAAGCCAAATGCCATCATTGCTCATAGCAGTGGAATATTCTTTTAAATTGCTTTTTTACTGGGAGCAGTTAGAAGTTTTTGAGTTTTTCCAGCCACCTGGACTCCCCATTTCTTCTGTTTTCATATTAAGTATTGTAATACGTTAAGACCGAGAGGAAAAAAGGATTGTAGCATTATGTCTATACCCTGAAGCAGGTAGCAGTAATTGCTCTTTAAGAAGCTTTAAGAAGTATCTTTTAAATATTATTCTAGAAATAATAACAAAATGAGACCAAATGGGGCATCCGGTGGTAGTGTCATTTGCCTGTCAGTCACAGGGCAATATCAGTTATACATCTGTCATTCCTGACAGCTATTTGCCTAACATATTCTTAAAGATTTCCACTGATGGAGACTGTAATGCCTCCCTGAGGATCTAATTCAGAGTCTTCTTGTCCTTGGTGGTTGAAAGCTTTCTTTTCCCAGTACCTTAACAGAAATATTTCTTACTGTGTAAGAGTCTAAGCTCGTTACCTTTGCTATCCATTGTGGACAGTGAGATCTAGTTCTTTACCCCTGTGCATCAGCCATTTATGGATTTCCCCTTCCCTCTGCTGAGACTTCATGTTACTCATTCCTGGGTTTGTATTTCTGCTCACAGACCCCATTTTCTAAACCTCTGCTG
>NW_008632896.1:0-36617 GCF_000691845.1 Merops nubicus | reverse complement strand
TCCTGCTGCTGCCTTCTGTCCATTGACCATTTTAGATCATAGGTTCTTATGAAAATTCCAAGAAATGTGTATTTTCTGACACTGATTTAAGACATTAAATACTTTGATCTCTATGATCACTGTCTGTTAACACAGGTAGATTTAGCAGGTGCTATGGGACACCACAGTGTGCTGCAGATGTGGAGCATGGCTGAAGAGCAGCTCTCCAGAATGACTGGTTCACATCAGCCTCCTCAGGCAGCCTTCTGCTTGGACATAGATGTTTATAATTATGCTGATGACAGCACAGGAAAATTCTCTGCTGCTGCTGCTGAGTTGCCTTGGTCTCTTGAGCTGGAAGTAAGAGTATGTCAGCTTCAGTGTTGACTGGAACATGGATTCTGTGAAAGCTCAAGAGACAAATTCAGGGAATATAAAAGAAGCTGTTAAGACACCTAGAAAAGGTTTTGTTACCCTTCTCAGAGTACCATTTCTCTGGAGCTTACTGTATCACACAATAAAAGCTAAAAAGTTTAAAAGAAGAATTGTTCTTACTCTCTTCCTTTATTTATGTTTAAAGTTATTTCTGTTTATTTACTCCAGGACATTTGAAATGGACCAAAGCTGAGGATATTGACATAGAAACACCAGGATCTATTCTAGTGAACACTAACCTGAGGGCTTTAATAAATAAACACACCTTTGCTTCTTTACCTCAGCATTTTCAACAATACCTCCTGCTTTTGCTTCCAGAAGTAGACAGGCAGGTAAGTAGCATCATGCAATATTTCTTTCTTTAATGAGACTTTTTTACAGTGTGTTTACATACGCTGATTTGATTGACTAGAAATTGTTCCAGGAAAGAATAAGAAGAGATTTTCCATACTTTCTTAGGTAAAACTATTAGATGTAGACTGACTGTGAAGTTTATTTAAGCATCAGCCAGCTCCTGCTTCCCTTCTTTCTGAAAACTGTGCAGCTCTCTGGTTTGTCTGAATGGAAACTGGCCAGCAGATATCCTGAACTTGCCAAATCCCTTAATTAGCTTTTCTACCTTTTAGAAGATAAACTTCTCATCTTCAAGACTTTATTTACATTGAACCTCTTCCCACCTGTGATCTTGCTGGGCACTCTGCCAGCAATGTCCAGGTCAATATTAGTTCTGTTAGCTTCTTCTCTTTCTCACCTTTTATGCATGCCTAAATATACATCTGCTCAGCTCCAGTGCTCTGCATCCTTTCATTCACACCTTCTTGTTCAGAGCTCACGGCCGTAGGCTCATATTGGTTGTTAATCAGTTCTGTGGAGGAAAATGATTTGGAGAGTAACAGGGTGGGGGAAAAAAGTTCAATTTCACATTGTTTCCTACAGTATTTGGTCTTTCCTGCATTTGTTGGTCAGATTGCAGGTTTCTTAGAGCACAGAAAAAGCCTTGCCAGGTTGTCTAGCCGTTAAAATAGCAAAGAGAGCCCAAAACAGTTTTATATATGCACTTGCCTCACTCCCAGATTTAAAGTCCTACCAATTTCAACAGAGAATACACATATGCTTAATTCAGACACATTAACTTACCCAAATAGGACATTATTTTTTTGCAGATGGTCTGTATCCCTCTTTGTATGTAATAACTAGTGAACGCAGATCACTTGAGTGACGGATGATAACCTGCATCTTAAATCAGGAGGCAAAATGCCATGGTTTCATTTCTTAAACTCTTAGCAGCTAGTGCCTACTGCAGTAACACAAGTGGAAGCAGTGCAATGTGAGACTAAAAGGGAGAGAAAAATTGTATTGATGTACTTTTACTTATTCTCTTATTAAATTAGATACTGTATGTCGTAGGACTAAAATTATGCACTTTGCTAATGGAATAATTGAAAAAAGAACATTAAAACCAGAGCTATAGGAGAAATAATGTACGTTTTTTATATTCTCAAGCTCCCACAAGGCAAAGGCAGTACTGGCAAATTTGGAGAACCTGTTTCCCTGCTGTAAAACAAATTTTAACTTAGTGCCCAGCAAATATTTTCCTAATGGTTCTGATTTTTTTTCTTTTCTCTTTCTATTTATTTTACTAGAAGAGTGTTTAAAAAAAAATCATTTGGGTAAAAATCACTTTTGCTCTCTCTAACCATCAAAAATTGCAGTGTTCATGAATTATGTTTCAGGTTCCTTTCTTTAAAATTTATTTTAAGAACTGACAAGCCATTTGCCTTCTTATCAGGGTTTTTTCAGCAGAGTTTTTGGCAAGAGAATCAAGAGAATCTTTGCTGAATTTAATCATACCTCACTAGTTAAAAGCAATGCATTTCCTTTTAATTTTTTTTCAGAAAGCATTTGAATGCATACATCGGGGTTGTTATTCCAAAGACCAAACACTACATAATTGGACACTTCACAAGCAAACTAGTCACAAAAAAAGCAGTTGTCATGAGACATTTACAGATGTCCTGTCTCTCATCTCACAGCATTCTGAGCGTTTGTGTAGTGTACTGTGTTTTAATGTGCACTTGGAAGGCAGGAATCTGTTCACTTCTGGAAGATTAATGGAAATGTTTGGCCCCTAAGTGTGATAATTTGAGGGTTGTTTTCTGGTGGGGAGTGAAACAGCCCTGAATCCTCACTTTGTGCAGGTCTTAGGAGAGAAAGTATCACATCCTTTTTCTTGGTGTCTGAGAGTATGTCCTTTGCTGTGCCTAAAGAGTAGCATCCCAGATATGGACTGATGAGAGCAGTTGAACTGATCCTCTTTTCCTTCCTGTGGCAAGTGGAGAACACCAGTGTAGTGCTCAAGGACCAAGTGAGAGAGGGAGAGAGAATTCCAGCCAGGGAGCTCTGGCAAGAGGCTCTGGGTTTGGTCTCTCCTGGACAAGATGAGGGTATTCAATCTTCCTCTTCTGTTGCTACTGTCCGAGTCAAATGGGGCATTGGGCATGGAAAAATGGTGTGAAGCTATTCTTTGAGATATCTGCCCATCTCTGAGGGTTCAGTTCCATGACTTTATGTATTGTACTTTGCCTGCTTTGCCTGAGAATCCCAACTCCTGCTCTTCTGGCTCTGAAGTGTTTCCTCCCCGTGGCTGCTCTGCAGTTGGCTGCCGCCGTCTTCCCCAGAGGAAGCTGCATTTCTCTGTTGTCATGTGGATATAGTATGTGAAGTACTGTAATGAATGGCACTATAAAAATGTAATAGAGTTATGCTATTTGTGTATATATAGTGATCTGTGAAATAAATTACTAATGAAGTGCAGTCTCATTTAGGCTTTATTACTGCTCCACATAGAAAAACCCCGTGATGAATGATCCTTTGTCATTTCTGTCATAAACACCATTTTTCTGGGCGGTATAAATCCTCCTCCTTAAATCGTACTGAGCTGAAACTTGTCATGCATATGTCAGTTTGAATAAGCATTTTTAGAAACCATTAGTTAAGGGAGTTGAGGTTTTCTTTTTTTTGGCTTGCGAGTGTTTATTATAAATAAATGACTTCTCTCTAAACCCTGCTTAGTCTAATCTGCTCAAAAAAAAGTTCAGGGCCAAGTCAGGAGCTTCACAGGATGTGTTCCCTGATTTTTCCTTTCTTTTCAAGTTTTGTGGTCACTATCAGGGAGCCATTGTTCCCCCTATGGAGAAAAGCAAGCCCTTAAGGGGCTCTCGTTCCCCTTTGGAACAAGAGCCGTGGGAGCCCACGGAACAAAGGGCCTTAGGAAAGATGTCCCAGAATGAGAGAAGTTGAGAACAACTCTGCTGATGCTGGTGCTGTCATTTTTCCTACTCCAGCTAGATTTTTGACAAAGTGGAAGTGTAGGATCATTGCCTTCTTCTTATTTTTTTTTAGGAGAAGATTGTATCAACAGTTATTCACACCTGGAATTGATTTCAGCTTGGATATGAGTTGAAATTTTGTTCCAGTAGCAATGAGGCCCGTGTGTAATTTTCTGTATTCAAAATGCCTATAAAAGAAATTGGAGGAAGTCAGCAGTTATGGTAGATATGTTTTATCAACAATTTTATTTACTTTCATTTAGGTTCAGAGTGCAATAGCATGTTCAGAGAAGCAGCCATGACCCAGACTTGTCTATTTAGCAGACTGCTCCAAAACATTGCATTCCTGGATACTGGGAAACTCGTGTCTGAAATTTGAACATCCAGCTTTTCAGTGCTTTGTTAATCTGTATGGACTCAAAGGCTCAGAAACCTTACAGCTCAGCTGATACAGGAGCCTGTTGGGTGATCCCCAGGAGATCTAGATGACTGAGGTGGCAATAAAGAAAGCACATACGTATAGAAACTATATGGAAAGCAAAGTCTCTGCAGAAAAGAATTCAGTTGTCACAAATCCCAGCAAAGTATTTTTCTTTTCAGCTCTAATTAGAACATTCTACAGCTGAAGAACAATGAAATGTCATCACAGAAATATCTGCTTCTAGTATTAATACATCAGGCTGATAATTACATGTAGCAGCAACCTTCCTGACCGCCTCTCAGCAAATGTTCATCTTCAAAGCAGGAAGTTTCTCTCTGTATCTAGATTGCTATACTGCATCAGTGCCTCTTTAAATATTAATTAAACAGTATATATTGTGCAGGATGTGTAACAGGTCTGTCTGACAGCCTGCTGGGTGAAAGGAAGGGAAATACACCCATGTAGCAGGCTTACAAGAGAAGATGTGCTGCCTCATCTGAATAGCAGCAGAAAGCTTAAGTGATTTTACTCCTCCTTAGAGACCTAAACAAAATGTTCTTTCCTGAATGTCCTGAAAAGATGTGTCTTTCCAGACTCTACCAATGTTTAACAACTTTCTGATCTTTGAGAATTTAACTCCCTGGCCTCTATTTTCTCTTCTGGTAGAACTGGCTTTTTCTGAGCCTCTTGTGGTTTGCACCTGCCCTGCCCTTTCACATTGGACAGTAATTTCCTCCTGCAAAAACACCCTTGAAGAATCTCAAAGCCTCTTCAGACCTTTGTGTTAGGTTGTAGTGCCATTCTATATGACCAAACCTACTCATGAAGAGCATTTAAAACAATAGACTATATGCTGGTATAAAAATTATTTTAAAATTATTAAGGATTATATCTTGTCTTAGCTTGTTTTATGAAAGAAATTTAACAATCTTTTATTTTCTGAAACAATCTGCAGTTTATAGATAGGTGAGGTAGTTACTTAAATTGGAAATTCTGAGCTTAAATACTCTAAAGGAAATACTTAAGCCATGTAGTGTTTCAGAAGTGCCAGTGAATATTTCAGATTGATAGGAAGCCAATTTACTATGAAGTAAAACATGACATAAAAATCAAAAGATTCTAAAATGGGTCAAACCCAGCCTTAATCTATTTTAATTTCTAAATCAGTGAATCCCAAAATAATAACTGTGTTTTGGGTCAGTGCCAGTAATGTGATGTGATAGCATGATAGCATCTTGTCAGTTGAAGATCAGAGGAGGTTCTGTGTCTCTGTCTTGCCCCACTCAGTTCAGGTTGATGGTGGCACTTCCAGCTGGATTAGGTCACCTTGCAAAGATTCCCTCTCACCTTGCATTGAAAAAAAAAGGCACAGGTTGGTGCCAGTTGGTGATTTACTCTGTTCTGTTTAAAATAGAAGTATTTTATGGGTGTTATCTATAGAATTCTATTTCAAAACCTCTTTACTTTCATGTAGTATGAATCGGCTTAATATCTGTTCCTACCATTTGAGCAGTGATAACAAAAGGTAGCCACTGGTTTTGATGTGCACAAATTACTCCTGCTCCCAAGCTCATCAGTTTGAGTTCTGCAGTGGAGAGTGGGTAATGAATAATACACAGAATTCTTGGGCTTGTAAAAGACAAGGAGAAAGGTCTGGTGTCTGCTATTCTGACACTTAGTATTTATTTTATTCTTTGTAATCAAAAGAATAAAATAAATGCTATTCAGTATATATCTTATTGTGTAGTAGTTTTATATTAAAAGGAGTAAGTGAAGCTTTATTTTCACAGTTCCTGCCTTGTGGCAGTGTAACCATATTCCTTTTTGCTTTCTTAACTTCATCAGTACTTCAGGACTGTATTTGCCATTGGAATTCTCCAGTAATTTCTTTATAAGACATAAAACTGCAGAAATTAGTCCTGAGTGTATTATTTGCTCCCAGGTTTGTTTTAGGTTTCTCTCCATGGAATTATTGTGTGGTAGCAGCTAAATGGTTACCTTCTCTTACTAGCTCCCTTTTCTGCTAATACTGCAGCCTTTTAAGCTGTCCTTTTCAATTCTCTATCATCAGTAGCTTTCAAATATTTATTATTATGTTCCTGTAAATGTCTGAGTTTTACACTGCAATAGTTTTAGGGTTATGACTACAGCACTCAGTTCAGAGGAGAACATTTGCAGTAGGAGGTTAAATGTAACATATGTCTTCTGCACCTAAGCATATTTAAAAAAGCTGTTAAACTGGCACCCCTGTGTGTGTAGTAATTGAAGATCATTTTATGTCACATTTCTCCCCTTAACTGACATTTTTTTCTTTGTTTTTGTTGGTTAATGTGAATAGCATGGTGGTGTTGTAATGTGCTTTATTTGTATAGCTTTATTAGGGTGCTCTTAATATAGGTATCTTACAGACTGGGTAGGTGAAGAAATTCCAAAACATTTAAGCTACATTTTCAGTAAGGTTTTGGGGTTCTGGTCCTTGAGCTCAGCCCCCATGGGGTGTTCAGAGAGATTCCTACCCCTGGCTGGCCCCTCTGTCCCTGTGCTGCAAGTTAATACCTGTCTCAGCAGCCACAGCTGTATGGATGGTGTGTCTGCACATCTCACAGCCCTGGATTAGCAACAAACATCAGTTTCACTTTACGTGAGTTGAAGGCTGAAGGATTTTACTTCAAAATCCCTGTTGGCTTTAGCTACAGGAATACTCTTGTAGCTTCCTTAATGCAGTCCAGTAAGGCTCACTGCAATTGCATTGCTCTGCTCTGATTGATGTGGTAATGGAATTCTTGTTTCCTTGTTTGCAGTAATCCTTAGAGGTCCCCCTCAATACCAGTACTTCTGCATATGTGAATAGGAAGCTTTACATTTTTGATGGAGTGTCATGTTTTTGTGTTTCTGCAGGCTTGGTCACTGAATTTCAGAAGTATGAATCAGTGTTTTCCACCATGTTGCATCTGTGTTGTGGATGTTCTTGTTTCATTTCTAAAGCCCTAGCTACAAGCTCTTGTCAGACGTAAACCATGTCTCACTTTTACTAACAAGTTTGCAGAGGTGTTAGCAGAACTATTGCAATTGCTTTTGTCTGTAGCAAGGCTTGGCTCAGGGCAGCTGGTAGGACACAGCAGTGGTGCTGTGCCCACTGAGAGCTGAAAATACAGGAGCCAGAGCTGTCTCTGCAGCATCCTTTTCCATGAACTCATGGTTGTTCTCCTGATGCAAACTAGTGAAGCTTTTGTTCCCCTCTCCTTCCCTCCCAAAGTGTAGTGCACTGTTGTAAGTGCTTAAATAAAAAGAGGACCTTGTATGCAATACCAGTAACATTTGCATTTGACAGGATTATTAATACTTTAAAAAGAGAAAGAACTGATAAAACACCTCCTTCAGTACTTGCACAAGTGCCTTTTTAAAAGGCTTTGTGCTAGGAGCTATGCTAGAAGAATATAACTAATAATGTGGACAGAAATTCTAACATATACAGACACAAGGGATTGGCAAGCTTCAAATTCTGTGGCTACTAAAGATGCATTACACTGCTGCAGTATGTGGTGTTTCAACTGCTCCTTCCTTGCCAAGTGCTAATAATTAACTGTGAGTTGGTCTGCAGTGCCTGCAGTGTTGCCACTGGAGGGCTGCACTGAAGTTACATGGAGAACAGAACATACCCTAGTTCTGAATCTGAAGACAGCCAAGGACCTGAAATGAGGTGTTGGATGCAGGTGCAGTGGAAAGAAGAGCAAGCAGAAGTGGTCCATCCATGCTTCTGGAGAAGACTCTCTCCCCCTCTCCCATTCTCCTTCCCTTCCTCCCTCCCTTCTTCCTTCTTTTCCTTCCTCCCCACTTCCAGTCTCCTCCTCTCCCTCCCACTTCAATAGATTTGTTTTGCTTACCAAAAAAAAAAAAGGGAAAAAGAGGTTGAGGATTTTTTTTCCCAGTTATAAAATAACTTTGCTATTCTTTCAGTTATTTAAACTCAGATTTCCTTCAGCTTGTTCTCCCTTGTGTTAAGGCCATGCAGCCATTTCTTGGCATGGAAGGGCAGTGTGTTCTAATGCCTAGAGAAAAGGGCTTGGATGCAGGGTTTTCATTTCTGACACTCATTGAAAATGACTGACTAATTTTAGCTGTTGGTGTAACATCCTCTCACCTTCTGCTTCTGGGGGTCAAAGGCATAGGTCTTTTATTTTGATCAAAAGCTAAACAAATAAATCCTGGGTGCTTACATCCCTTTCTGCACCTTCCCCAACAGATAAGTATTGTTGGGTAGTTTTATGTTTTGCTTTCTCAAACTCTCCAAGCATCTATTTTTTTAAACAAGTTTCATACATGCCTGCCTTGATTACAATCTGTGTACGATTTTCTATTTCACCTTTTTTTCCAGGCTTATCTATCTCTTCTATGACCTTTGTAAATGCTTGCTGTTTAATGCATGTTCTCACATGCTTGGGATTGTACTTGTATGATGGTTGTACTAGAAATATATATTTTAATTGTAATTTCTATAACTTGAATCGAGTTAGAAAATACTGTTGGCTGCATATTCTGGCTTTCCTTATACTATACTTTTTGCTTCATTTAAAAACATGCTTTATCTTTTCATTTTGCCAGATTTATTATTCTCTTTAAGTTCTTCATTTAATTTCTTGCATCTGAGCTCAACCAGATTGGATTCTATTGTCTTTTTTGACACTACAGTGTATTGGAATGAATATAGCTATCCCACTTGTCTTCTTGATTTAGACAAGGTCTAAATTAACAAGTCACATTTCATTTTGGAAACATATGTTTGCAATTCCTCAGTCTTACTCGGCGTATTTCCCTCTTTAGTGAAGATGGAAAAGGTCTTTGTTTCTTTCTTTAAAAGACTCTTCTCCCTTTTCTCCTCTCATCTGAAAAAATTATTCCCATAGTAGTCTTTTTCATCCTTTGATATTTTACTTCTAAGTTTAGTTTGGTTATTTTTAAAGGACTAAAGTAATATTCAGAATTACCTTCACCATCTGTCTTCAGAATCTGTCTTTTCACTTTGTATTCGAGGACAAGCTGTTTATGTTATGTTGAGGATCAGTTGGGAATGACAAGAGGTTTTTTGATAACGATGAATGACTTCATAATCAGGGCTAAATAAAATTTAGCCCTTCTCTGGGTCAGGTTATACTCTGCTGCAAAAAGCTGAGACCCATGGAAGAGAGATTGTACAGACTGAACATTAGCACTCGAGTGCTGTGAGAGGCAGGGTGTAAGCTGGTGTCTTTCCATGGCACCTACCTAAAACATGAAGTTGGGGTGGTTGAATCTGTGGTTCTGGGAGCAGCTCCTAAGTCAGATCCATGTGTTGGTGTCTACTCCATTCCTTTATGTCAGATGTATCTATCTCAGCATTGGTGTACTTCTCAGCTTTACTGTAACTGTTCTATGGTCACAACAGCAAAAAAGATCCTGACAGTTCCATGCTGTCAGAAGCAAATTTCTTGTACTCCTGTTTACCTGCTTTGAACTCAGAACCTCTTCCATCATGGGCTTTAAATACACGGGAACTGCTCTAAGAAAGGGTAGATTTTCTTCAAAATCAGAGCACCATGTGGAAATGTGTGCATATATTTTTGTGTTTGAGATGAGCCTCTAAGTGTTCCTTATCTTCAGGCAAAGAAACAGTTGTCTCTGTGGTTTTTTGGCAAGCCCTCTCTGGTTTTTTAAATGTTCTGTAGCTTCCAACTGCATTCCTTCTTCCACATTCCTACCATCTGTGTCCTCAAGACCTGAAATTATGAACAGTTTGTATTAAACTTGGTAATTACCAACTCCTTTAGTATTCGTTCCCCTCCCTTTTTTTTTTCCTCCTCTCCAATATTACACTGTCTTTCTTTGCACATGTTTCTCTTTCCATTTTTTTATGTATATCAAAACCATTGACAAAAACGTGCTTCTCTAGAGAAAAGGCAGAAGAGACAAGGGCTGTGTTTGTCCTCAAGGGGAGCTGCACTGTGTATGGAGCTCTTCTATAGGGTGAGTTACAGTCTGGCTCAGATCTCGGAGGGCAGAGTCAGAGGAATGGCAACTGGCATGGAGATCATTGTGATGGGAGTTTGCTAGACCATCTGATTTAACTCAGCACTGGCAAGGCCACACCTAGAGTACTTTGTCCCCTTCTGGGCTCCCCAGTAGAGAGAGCTGGAGCTACTGGAAACTGCACTGAAGAGCCACTGAGAGGATTAAGGGACTGGAGCATCTCTCATATGAGGGAAGGCCTTTGAGAGCTGGGACTTAGCCTAGAGAAGGATCAGAGGGAATCTTACCCTTGTGTATAAATGGCTGTAGTAAGGGTGTGACATGACCAGAGGCAATGGGCACAAACCAAAAGACAGGAGATTCTAAGTAAAACTTGTTTTACTGAGGGCACAGGTTGCCTAGAGAGGTTGTGGGTTCTCCGTCCAAGGGTGCTGAGAGATGGGTGATCTGTTTGCAAGGCCACTTTCTATCATCTTTGAAAGGTTTTGGAGACAGGGAAGGTCCCCAATGACTGGAGAAAGGAAATGTTGCACCCACCTTCAAAAAAGGCCAGAAGAGCCCTGGGGTCTTGGTAAGCAGCAAGTTAAATAAGAGCCAGCATTGCACCCTGGCAGAAAAGAAGGCTGGTGGTGTCCTGGGCTGAAGGAGCAGGACTACAGCCAGCAGGTCGAGAGAAGTGATCACTGATATAACCTTTCTTTCAAGAAGACATCCTGTGGAAAGCTACCAAGATTGTTAAGGGGCTGTAGCACAGGAGAGCTGGATTTGCTCACACAGGAGAAGAGGAGCAGGCTGTGAGGGGATCTCATAGCAGTTCACAGCTCTCTAATGGGAGACTGTAGAGAAGACAGAGCTCTTCCTGGAGGCACACAGTAAATGCATTAGAGGCAATGGAAACAAGCTGAAACATGGGAAATTTTTATTTGATTATCAGGAAAAATGTTTTCACAGCAAGGGTGGTTGAGCAGTGGAAGAGGTTGTCCAGAGAGGCTGTGGAAGCCCTCTTCTCAGAATATTCTGAACTCAACTGGGCAAGGCCCTACACAAGTTACTCTAAGGGTAACTTGAAAACTTGATGACCTCTGGGGGTGACGTTCAACCACATGAATCTATGTATGGTTCTGTAGGTGATACCTCCTGCTTTTTCCTCAGACCTATCAGAGAAAGCATGTAGATTGATGTTTTGATTTCTTCTTGAGATCTCCATCCTGGTTGGTGCTAATTTCTTTGTAATCTTCTGCATTTATTGTTTTGTTTTTCTTTTTTTCCCCAGGACTTGAAAACCTGGAGAACACACACAGCGTGATAGGTGTTCAGTAATGGGCTAGCTCTTTAATGGGATTTAAGATGATTTGTTAGTGTTCTTGTTCTCCTTTGTTAGCTATCTCATCTTCTGCCTGGCCTCTGATTTTTATCCCCATCTGAAGTACATTATTCTAGTTTAATAACACAGCCAGGTTAGTGCTTTCAATATGGTTCTTTCTGATCTTGGAGATTAATGAAAAGCTTGTGCTTTAAGCTGATAGGGTTTTTCTCTTCTTTTTTTTTCCCTTACACAGACATAATTTGCATGGATGTCATTTGTTCTAGGATCATTTCTGTAAAGAATTTACAGAATTCTTAATTTCTTGACTCAGACTTGTGCAGCTACTAGCCTAATAATTTATGGCGTCCATTGTTATTATTTTTGCTGTTCCCTGTGTGGCAGCTTGCATTCAAGATGTTTCTGTATTGCTGGTCTTAACCTTCCTGTTGATCTGGAATCCACTTCAGATCATTACAGCCTCTCACACAGTTATTTTTCACAGCCTGGTAGTGCCACTGGTTTATCTCCATATAGTTCCTTTCTCTGGATCTCCAAGCTCTATTTCCCTGACAGTTATGAGGGAAATACAAATTATCTGTCACACCTACAGGTACTTCTTGTGGATTCTTTTTGTGGCTGCTTCCCTTACCAAGTGAGGTTTACCCAAAAGTTCAGAGGCAATCCAGTACTGAGAAGTTCTATAGTTGGGCAGTCGAAGCCAAACATTGAAGCTTGACAGTGGTGGTGGGTCTTCAGTGTAGGCAAGCACCCACCATTTTGCACTGGAAGTGATGATGTGGGGTATTCCATTGCTAGTTTCTAAATCAAATTTGAAGAGAAGATATGGTCATGATTATGGACAGCTCAGCAGAAACATCTGTTCACCTTCAAGCAACAACAGAGGGAAGCTGCACTGAAGAAAATACCCTTTCATTGAATAAATAATGTGAAGTCATCATCTTGAATATTAAACATGGCCAGTTCACTTCAGAGGCTGTGGAAAGAATCCAGAGAAGGGCACCAAAATCTACATGAGCCATAAAAAAAAAATAAATCTAAATAAAATAACTGAATTTGGGCCTTTTAGTCGACCAGAACCAAACAAAATGTGAGAGCAGCAACTTTAATAACAACCAAGTGCTGTATTTCTTACCATAGGCAACTAACCCATGGAAGTCTTTTGCATACTAAAGGTTAGAATTGATTGCTTGCAGATTTTAACTGATAGAACTAGAAGGTGGAGGATTGATATATATGAGTAGTAGGCACAATTATATCAAATGGACTGAAATATTTACAGAAAATAAAAAAAAACTTTTTCAGTCTTATGCAAGCTAAGCTACATAGAAATAGAAATCCTTTACTTGACAGCTTTCCTACTAATTGGCTATTATGTGATCTTTCACAAGCTTTATCTGCATAACCTGTTGCTTGCAATTATCCAGAGTTGGTTCAGCCTCTGATTTTATCTAATATTATTACCATATGGTACCACTCACACCTTACCGACTGCTGGAAAACAAAGTATCTTTCCTTAACAGTGAGTTGTGCAGCAGAAACACTATCATCAGAAATGCAGCCATTGTTTAACAGAATTTACAGATTTTTTTGTGTCAACTACAGCTGCTTTTCCTTTTCTTACCCAAGCACATTCACACTCATTCTCTATTACAGACTTGCCAACTGTTAGAGCGTCCTTTTACTTTGGTCACATTTATCACAATCTCTTTGAATGGTAATTGTGTAAGTGGAAAAATGACTTTTAGATAGGTGATGGCATACTTGAACAGTCAGCAGTATTCTGTAGGAAATGGAGAAACTTCATTATTTTCTTACTAGAAATACATGCAAGTTCACTTAAAAGTATTTTTCAGATGGATAAAAGTTAAGTTTTGTAACTGCCAACTATTGCTTGACAGGGAGAGCTCTAGCTGTGGCTAACTCCCTGTCATGGTTGATTTTCTGCTCATTAGTCAAAGTAATGAGCAGGAGAATCATTGTTTTGCATTATTCTGTAGAATTTAGGCCTATATAAGTGCAGCAGGTCCTGTTAGAGTTTCTGAAGAATGTGTCAGAAATTAAACAGCCCAGAGACTGACAAGATCAGATACAGTAATAACTTCTGTTCCCCTTTTTACTACCTTGTCCATTTTGCAATGGTAACATTTTTTTTTTCTGGGAAACATAGGTATGGACAAAGCATATGGCCTTTGAATACTACTCTCTGCAGCCATTCTGTATTGCCCAACGACAATTTCTGGCTCCTGGGCTTACTGAGAAGCCCATTCTACAGGGATGCCACACTCAGCCTCAAGAACAGGCAGTGTTTACCTTGGGTTTTAATATGCCTCAGGCTATCAACTGCTAGCAGAGGAGTTACTGATGAGTGAGTAAGTGTCCTTCCAGCCATCATGAAGCGTAATTGTGGTGGCTGATACAACAGGTTTGTGTTTGAGAAAGATGGTTCCAGAAACTGAGAGTGTCTGCGATACAAGGAGAGTCAGAAGATAATGCAACACTCCATGCTGTGGCATTTATTTAAGATATTTTGGAACTAATTGCAATCTAGGGTTTAAACTGCATGCAGGCAAAGCTAAGCCATTATCTTATGAAATGATAACGATTCTGAAGGTTGTTCTGTCCAAATGAGTGATTGTTTCAGACATGAATCATGAGCTGTGGTTGGTTACACTAGGTTGCATGGAGTGGCTCCATTGGAAGGGCACTAAGAGAGACCTTGAAGACAGAATGCAAGGGCTGACTTAAGGAGCTTTCTTTAAAAAAAGGTTAGCAACTGGTCAGAATGGCACAGGAGCACTTCAAGTTGTCATCTTAACAACAGTGTAACAGATGGCAATTTGATAGGCCATCCTGTAGCTTTGTAAATTGTTGAACATTCTGATACTAATTTATTTTTAAACTTCTTTAGCTTCTTTTATGTCTTGACATAGAAAATATGCAAAGAAAGGACACTTTAGCCAGTCTTCTCTACACTGGGGCAGAACCAACAATGCTTGTTTTTATGATAGATATCATCTAAAAGGTTTTTGGCTGTTCAGTGACAGAGAATTCACAGCCTCTACAGATAAGGGAGGGCTTTATTGTTTTCACTGTTAGAAAGTTTTTTCCTCAATGTCTAGTCTCTCACTACAATTCTGACTTTTCTTTGTTCAGTTCAGCATCTGCATCTGCCGTCGGAGAGCATGGAAATTACTGGGTTCATTTTGCAGTAGCCTTCAAACATGAAGGCAGTATTCCCCATCTTCCTGTTTCTTTTTCCTGAGAAGCACCCATTACTGACACATTCTGTATTGATCTAGGACCTTAAATCTGTGCTCAGCTGCATTTCTCTGCTTTGACTTTGTACCAGTAGTGAGTTGTGACAATCCAAATTGAACACACTACTCCAGCTCAAGTGATAAGTAGCACTAAGGAGAGCAGAACTGATTTTTGTGGTTTTACACAGTACTCCCATTTATAACTCCCAGCATTGTGTTCACCTTCTTTGCAATTATACAATTGATTGCCTCCTTGCAAGGTTGACTTACATTCAGTCTGGGATCATGTGCTCCTAAGGCACAAATACCTTTGTACAGAAGCACTGCATAGTCACTTAGTTTCTTCATTTTGTATTTCTCTAGGTATGTGTTACCAGAGCCTGAAACTTTGCATTTACCACTATTGCAGTGCCCTACTTATCCCTATTGTTTCCACAGTAATTCTCAAGCCATCAAGAGAATTCTGAATTTCTGTTGTAGATTTCAGTGTGCTCGGTCTCTCTCTGGCTGTTTTTTCCAAATTCCTTCTATTTTTTTATCATGTCCCTGTGAAACACAACCTCCTAGTTGATAATAAACAATAGTTCCCTAAGTAAAGAATTCTGTGTAGTTCTGTAGGCACGTAATTACAATTTATATATCCTAGGCTTGCCTAAGAATATGTCATTTGACATGGCATTGTTAAAATCCAGATATAAAACTTGTGCTGTTTCTCTTCTATCACAAAGCCTTTTATGCTGTCAGAAAGAAAATAGACTGACTTGACGTGACCTATTCTTGACAAATCTGTGCTGGCTGCTGCTCAGCTCCTTGTTAAGTTCCAGGCAGTTGTGTATAGCATGATATCTTGTGCTTTAATCATTGCACATATTCTCTAGAGCTTGAAGACAGGGGAAGCAAGCAAGATATTTCAACATAGGCTTGTTGTGCGCTGTAGTACGTAGTCCAGTACCCAATTTCTTTTTCAAAATGTTATATGTCCCCTGTAGGTTCTGGGTTGTATCTGCCCAGAATGTGTCCATCTAAATGTCTTGGGACACCCTAGGGGATCTTAAAAAAAGAATTAGTTGTCTGTCTGTGGGTGACGGAGTTCTTCTGAGGCTTAGGCTACAAGCCTTTAGCTGTGCTATCCCCTTCTTTAGATGCAGGTGATACATATGTGCTATATACATTTAGCTAGCACATAGAATTTTGCAGTTGTCTCTCCATTGCTATGAGATTTGTCTTTTAAGAGTTCTGAAATAGATTTGTAACTTGGATATTTAACAGGCAAGTCTGTCAAGCCCAGATGATTTGAATGCATTTAAGTGATATTTATTCAGCTCCTTGCTTGTTCAAGGGTGAGCTCTTACCCTTTTGCCTTTTGTTGCTGGTATTAATTGTATTCAGCACGTCAATGCAGCATATTTGTGGTGAAGACATGCAAAAAAAGGCAGTTTGGACACTGGCTTTGGCTCTGTGTCCCTCTAGTTTTTCCCGTGTTGCACAGTGGACTAACATTTTCTTTCATCGTCTTCCTGCTCCTCTTGTACTTAGGGAATTATTTCTTCCAGAGTTTGCTGTGTCCCTTGCCAGCTGTGTGTGACTCTGGCCCGTTATACCATGTTCTGCTGTGGTATTCCTGCTTAGTAAGTTGACCTCATTTCCCTTCCCCCCATGCTGTGAGATCAGCGGTGAGGTCCTAACAAAGACAATGTGGTCTCATTGTACCAGCCCCAGGATTCCTTTGCAGGGGGCTCTGCACCCCCTGTGCTCAGTGTTGGTTAGTTAAAGAACCATGAGGATTCTTTTAACTCCCTTTTCTCCAGCGCCACGTTCTTGGGGTTTCTCCCAACTAATTCTGCATTTATGAAAGTATGCATAATTCAAACACTTTTTTTTTTTTTAAATTCTGTTGTCATTTCTTCTTTCCTTTTTTTTTTTTCCTCAAATAAGCTTTAGTCTTTTACTATCAGGCTTATGAATTATCAGTTCTCCATTTTGCTAATTAAGTCAGAATGTTGGTTGTCAATGAAATCTTCCAAGCCCTCCTATGTACCATTTGTAGCTCTTGATTGATGTGTTGCCTTGTCTTTTGTTGTGTTTTATAAGCATTAACAGGAATTAATTTGATCACAGCTTTTCTTGTTACACCTTTCTGTTGTTGCAGTGTGTCACTTCTTTGTAGCTTTCTTGTATCCAGTTTCTGAGCTGTTTGATGCAGAGGAGGATAAGATTCACCTCCAAATGAAGACATCTAAGTTTGTAGGTCTGCAAGTGTGCTGTTTAAACTCCCCTTACAGAGGATGCAGATTGAGTCAATACATGAGCAAGGAGCCTGATGTGCTATTTATCTTACTCTAAAGTAGATGCCAACTTGCTAGTCAGCTGAGTAGACCTTTAGGCTCCACTGACTGCATCAGCTAGGCATCCACTGACTGGAGATAGGAATCTGGGAACCTAGGCCACCTCTAGATGTTTACTTTAGTTGTTTTAAACTGAATTCCAGCCATGAATGCCACCACTCTCCATTTCTTTTTAAGCTACATTTCTATAGAGCTGTAGGGTCTAGGCTTGTATGCCTTTGGCACTAGCACTACACAAATGTGGAAGGTGTGTAAGGGCTGATCAGCAGTGACTAAAACATCCCATCAAGACTGTTCCCAGCACAAATACAAAACAGCCCCTTACCAGCTGCCGTGGTTAAAATTAACTGTATTGCAGCCAAAACAAGAACCATTGGGCCAAACTTCCTGTTGCATTTTCTGTCTTCCACATACTGCTTTGTAAGCCTTGAAAGTGTCTCAGGGCTAAGATCAGTGTTTTCTATTAAGACAGTTGGTAGTGGAATTTTATAGGATCAACAAACATGAATTTCTACACACTTGGCCCACCCAGTATAGTGGATGTAAGAAAAGCACAAACCTTAGTCACCAAAGTGTGTGCTCCAAAGTACTCACCTGGGTCACAGTACTCTGCATTCAAGGGATGGTAGAATCTCATGCATGGTGAGATATGCATTGTATTGTTACACTCTCTTCTGAAGCTATTGCTTCCTGCTAGATTTGATAACAAGTTTTAATACTTTGGGGATTTTGTGGAGCAAGAGAGCTGGTACACTACAAACATCTATTGATGTGCTCTTTGGATTGAGGTTGCGAGGGGATGTTTTGTGCTGGCTAGCTTAGGCAGCAGATGAGGAGGCCCTAGTTAGGAGGCTGATGCTCTTTATGCTTCCTTTGCTGTCAGTAGAAAGGGAAGAGCTCTTCTAGAGGGATAATGCAGAGGACCTAAATTAAGTGTCTGTTTCTGCTTGGACTCAAATGGATCTGTTTCTTGGAGAGAGTTCCCATTAGTATGAGAGATTTTGGGGGGAAAATGCAGATGCTGGTCTGCCCTGCGACCTGTGATCTTTTGGTCTATGATCATCAAGAGTAGCCTGACATGTTGTCTAGCCAGCTCTCCAAAGTGTTTGCCTTCAGAAAGTCCAGTCCCTAAGGTTGCTGCTTCTTCACAGAAGCAACATTTCCACTGTCCATTCATCACAGGTCAGTTTGATGCTGGTGTCCAGTACTGGAGAATCATGTTTGTTCCATGTTACAAAACAGCAGTGATGTCTCTCCACATACATAAATAAAATGTGTTTTTTTAACATGTGATATAAATACTGCTAATTTTTCACTTTTTTAATATTTTGGAGGCTTTAATGCAGAAATGTCAAGACTTATTTTCTCATACCTTCCATCTTCTGCACATAATTCCTTTTATATATCTTTGGGAAAGCCTGTGAATTATAGGACTGTTTTTCCCCCAAGATAAAAAATGAAATCACAAAAAAGGGTTAGAAGAAGTTTGTAGAAAATATATAATTACTTGAGTGGTACTGAAGGATGAATCTTCACTTCTCTCACTTATTTTTGTTTCATTTTGTGAGGTGTTACTGTCATGGTGTGATGCTCACACATAAGCTTTCATGTAAGAAATAAATCATACTAAACTGGAAGTATTTATAGTGCATCACTAGTAGTTTTATAAAGACATTAGGAGAATTTTGAGTGATTTGAAAGAGAGAGAGAAATAACAGATTTGCTGATTTCTTGTCTTTGAACATTCCAGCCAAGATAGATAACTTACCAGCACACACCTCTGCAGTACTTGCTATGTAGCTGCTAAAGCACCAGTGTTCATCTTCAGGTTGAGCACCAAAAATATTTCCTGCCTTATTGTCAGTAATTTTCAGTGGAACGTGGAGGAAAATAATTGAAGTACTTGTTCATAGAAGGGTTACTGTTCTTTTGATAAGTATTTGCCTTTGCTTTGTAATGCAAACAGATGTTGGGTTTTAGCAGATATATTTTGGGGCTGGGTGTTTTTTTGTTTGCTTTCAATGAAAAGAGAAACTTTGAAAAGCTATTGTGAATTCTACACAGAAGTATTAATTAGAAAACATAATTCTACCATTGTGCTTAATCAGAAAAACAGAAATTTAAAGCTGAACTGAATAAAACATAAACTTTCCAAGAAATGTTTGTTGTTCCAGCTCATTAACACACTGTCTCTGTTGGACAGCATTTTTTAAATACCATAAAAATTAATAGTGTATTTAAGAACTGCTTTATTTGCATGTTTCTTCAAATTCTAATTTAGACCTAGTGTTAATTGTGCTGTCTCTTATCATCAGAGCATAGAGAAGAAAATGTACCCTTTGGCTTCAAAATTTTCAATTTCTACTTTTAACTTTTTGACTTAAATGAAAATGCATTCTCTGGGTGAGGTAAGACAAGGAGATTTTAGCAGAGGTTGTTAGCTAATACTGTAGGAGGAAGACCTCTTAGCCCTTCCAAGTTTAACAGAGCAGAAAAATGTCAGCCTGATTTCACATGACTAGGGCATTGAGAAAGGGACTAAAACATCTTTGTTAGTGTTGTTTCTGATAGGCTCTTTGAAAAGAACTAGATTTAAAATCACTCATTTTGTGTCTATTCTAACTTGCTCAAACTTTTTTCCCTGTGTAGAAGACTTTAAATGAATCAAAAATAACTAATAGGTTGAACTTCTTTTTGGTTTAGCTAGGGTTGTTTTCCTCATTTGGTAGTGGATCTGCTTTCTGCTTAGTACTTTTTTGTTTTAACATTTTGAAAATTTGTCTTGTTCACTTTAGCTCTTTGGCCTTTTTGAGTTCCTTTAGCTTTTTCTGTCCTCATTATTTTTTCTTTGAGCATTAACTGGCTGAATAAATTCTTCTTGCTCCATTCCCAGCACAGGTTTTCTTTGCTTTCAAATTTCTGAGCAAGGCTGGCAAAATCTCTGGGGCCAGCCAGCTCTTTATTTCCTGCATTTCTTCCATTGGTTTCTCTTACCCTCAGTTATATGTACCAAGTCTGGATAAGGATGACAGTATACTTTTATACATCCCTCCATGGTGTTTTAGCCTGAAATGATTATTTCCTATCATGTTAAAATAGATCACTGGAAGTTTCTCCACTAATTAAATACTGTGTTTCCACCTTCTGTATTATTATATGCTCTTCTGTCTAGATTTTGGCTGTGCTAACTACTTAAATCTTCCATGAGTTGTGTGGTCCCAGTTCATCAAAGGCAATGACTATCAAGAAGTCAGCAGTGACGACTTCTTGCATTTGTTCTTCTTAGTCTTCTTAACCTAAGCATCCTTAATATCATAATTTTTATCTTCTTAGGTAACCCACTGCAATCTTCTCATTCTCCCTTCCTGCTGTTGTTCTGGGTTTTTTTTCCCCCCTCTTCTTTTTTCTTCCATAGGTGCTTATTGCTTGGCATTTTTTCTGGGCCACAAGAACTAATGAGCTTTACCTGTGACCTGGCTAACATTTGCTTTCTGTTCTGAAGTTCCAGCCTGTGCTTTTCTCTCAGGTAGACTAGTGAACATTGGAATGGCTTGAACCTTTTTCTAGCAATTAGCTCGGGGTTTGCAGTTTCTTTTTCATCCTCTGTAAGAAGTTATGCAGGCAAAAACTTGCCACTTTTTTCCCCAGGTGCATTTTCGTATAAAACAAAAGATGTTATAACTCTTCCTACAAAGCTTGCTTTGCTCATGTCCTTTCAACAGGGTTACAATGAAGCTAACACTCTTATTCTTGTATTCACATGGTAATATAACTTGGCAGTCTTCATAAAGCTCTTGATTTATGCAGCCTGGTGGAATAGCTCAACCGCACTTAGATAGGGTCCCATATTATCTTTTATGCAATCTGGAAGTGGGCTGCTGCTGGAAAGTGGCATTCTCTTTCCATCTCTTGCAGTACATTCCAACTTTGCATGAGATCTAATGATCATATGACCTTATGATAAGTTGGATCTTCTTGCTGACTTAACAGAAAGTTATTGTGCCAAATTACTGCTCTTTGCTGACCTGGCTAGTGATACGGCCACGCTGTTTGCCATCAGCTGAGCAATGGGGTTTCAGGAGGGACATGCCTTTCAGAGACATCCTGCAGTTAAATGAATTTAAATATAATAATAACAATTTCATGTCTGTATTACTTTTTCCTGCAAAGCCCTGTCAGACTTAGGGATAAAAGCTTGAATTTACTCAGAGTAGTAAATTCTACTTGGAGTAGAACCTACATTGACACAAGTGGGTCTTACTGCTTTTAGCTCCTTCTATGTTGAAACTGAAGGTAGCTTCAGCACCTTTCTTTGAGGAACAAAGAGTTATTTATTTAGTAACTTGTAATTCTTTCCTTTGTAACTTCTCATGTTACCTTTTTAGACAATTGTGTAAGTGCTGGTTTTGATCATATGCTGGTTTGTTTGTTCAGGTGGAAAAGGCACTGATATCTGAAAATCTCACTTCAGTATGTTAATTCTGGAATTTAAATATTTCTGAAAAAGTTCACTTGTGCAGAAACAATATAGTGTGTCACATCAGTCTGGTTTATACAATAAGTACATGTTCTTTTTGGTCTTTCTGTTATCTCACTGATTTTACTTCCTTGCTGCTTCTGCCACGTTTCACTGTTTCTTAGCAATTTTTCTCCAGTTTCAGCATTAGTCATAGCTTATCTGTAATTAATATGCATGTGTTCCACAGCCCACATCATGGGACATGTAGAAGCATTATATATCTACCCTACTTGAATGCAAATCCTATGACTTGTTGGCAAAACAATGCCATGTAGCAGGAAATCACAGGCAGCAGTACAGTAGGCCCATATCCTGCTCAGGGACACTGGTGCTGTGCACATACTGTTTTCTTGCTGTAATCAAATACCATTGCCTGATTTTCAGAGTCCATGCTTATCACTCTTTTTCTCTTTTTACTACTTCATGTCTTTCTGGTTCACTCCTATGAGATTATTGTGGGACAGGATGTCAGCTAGGCAATGAGTAAATTAGCAAAGACTCTCCTGAAAGTAGGGCAAATATTATCAGTGAAATATAGAGCTCAGCAAGGGAGATGCAGCTAACTCTCACTGAATGTTTCTGACAAGAAACTGCCTCCAGTTTGAGACAAAGACTGAGAATTAGGGGACATTACATAGCAAAAATGTGTTAATATGCTGGGAAATGTGCTGGGTTTTACTGCTACATCACAAATGGTGTTGTCAAACACTCCTCTCCCAGTTACCTTAAAGGATGTAAAACAGTGAGAGTGTTCTAGCAATATTACCTCTTCTGCTGTTTTGTCTCTATCTGCTAGTTTGTTTTTATTGTCTGTTATGCTGGAGGTGATACCAATGGCTAGTTTGTTTCATAGAATTACTTTTTTTCAGTTACCAGAATTCTGTCAATAGTCAGACATATCCTCACAGCCTGAAAATAAGCATTAAGTTTTATGGTAAAAGAAAGCTCAATAGCTGGATTGCTTTTAAAAGTTATTATAGAAAATACAGTGATTAAGACTTGTGATGTTGTTTCATCATTGAAAATTTGACAGATGTATAAAGGAAAAATAATTATAATGTTCTTCAACATTTTTCACTGTTGATGGCTATAAAATTATATGTTTAGCTGTTTTTCATTTTAGTGCTGGATTTACACCAGGTATTTTGTTAAGGTTACCTGTCACACATTGCTCTGCCAGTACAGCATGTCAGCTAACATGAGTGTTAGGTGTATTTAGAAACAGCAAAGTTATTGTCTACATTCCATTTCACTAATTTGTTTTGTACTGTATTCCAGGCAGATGCACAAGCACAGCAATGATGTTGATTTTTGATTGTGTACAGTAGCTCTAGACGTAGGCTGAAGATAGAGGGCTGTGTTTCAAACACATCAATCAGCCATGAGCTGAGGTATCATCAGTAACGCTGATGAAGAGAGCACACAGATGCTGGGTTAGCATTTACAGTAACAACCATAATGAAAATGATGGTTTAGTCCTAGTAGGTAATTTTCTGTGTTGTTCCCACTCCCTATCCCCCCCATTCTCCTTAACTGGAACCCTGTTTCCCTATAACCTGAGCTGATGGTGTTTCTGACACTCTCCTCTGCTGCCGCGGGGCTGTGTTGTAGATGGGGAGCGATGGAGTTCTGCGCCTCAGCAGCTCTGCTCTGAACAATGAGTTCTTCGCCTATGCAGCACAGGGCTGGAAGCAGCGGCTGGCAGAAGGTAACTCCCCACCCCTTCTCACATGTACCAGAGGTTAATTAATAGCTTTTATGAAGATTGTCTCTGTTTCTACATTGGAGAAGTACTTGTAGAATAGAAAGTGTAATACCGCGGTAATTCAGCAACAGACAAGTTGCTGGGTCCATTTGGAAGCTAGTGTCCATTTTTGCAGGTAGAAGAATCCCAAGCAGTTTCATCACTGCCAGCCTTGCAGACATAAATGCATGCAACTAGATCTCACCAATATACTTTTGAAATACTGATGTTATAGGGTAAATTAAATCTTTCTGTCACAGTCACTTTTGGGTTTCATTGTTTTCATTTTGAATTGTTGGATGACTGTAACAGAAATCACTGGATGCCATCTTTGTGTCTGTCATTTATAGTTACCCATATGAAGCTAATCCTTGACAACGTTTATTCAATGTGTTAGTATTTGTTTTTTAGGAGAATTTACACCAGAAATGCAGTTGCGCATCAGACAAGAGATTGAAAAGGAAAAGAAAACAGAACCTTGGAAGGAAAAATTCTTTGAAAGGTTTTATGGTGAAAAGTAAGTACTGAAACAAATAGAAGCATTTTTTTTTTTTTTTATTTTAGGAGGAAATGAAAATATTATTCTCTGGTTCACATAGCTCAGTCATATGCTGTAAAACTTAATAAAGCAGTTATCAAAGGCAGTCATTCCCCAATATAAGAAGCTGTGGGTAGAATTATAGTGGTGTGTCTGCCCTTGCAGTACAATTGCATTTTTAAAGGTTCATAACTCATCCATAAAAATCCATCCCAAGCAAAGCTTAAGACACAAAGCCCAAGCATGTGAGTATTTTCTAATTATCATTTAAAAGATAACATTAAGGCAATTCTCCCTTCCTACAAATATAAATACAACTTCTGCAGACTGGAAGACGACTAGAGATACTTCTGTAGTATGTTTTGGTTGGTTAGTTAGTTTGCTTTTTCCTAAGCTAGTTGCAAAGTTTCTAAAATCAAGTAGTTGTTTTTATTGTTTGACTGAGATGGCCCTTTGCTGCCTTAGAATATATGACACAGAAGAACTATTGGCTAGAGACAAATGATAGTGACAATGACGAGTCTCATTTTAGAAGTGAGATGGAAAGAATAAATAAATACCCTTAACTGACTGAAATGAATTAGGTAGCATAGTGCCCAACTGGGGCCAATCAGCACAGTTTCATTGATGATGATACAGAGATGGCATTCTGCACCAGGTGAAAATTCAGTTCCTATATTCAGTTTTTTAAAAAACAAAAGGTTAAGGAGACTCCCATCTTTTTAAAATTCAAGAATGTTCCTTTTAAAAATTGTTTTAACAAATCAATCCATCAATACATAGAATTACTCCTCCGTTTGTAAAAATTATAAGTATTAAAAGTAGTAATTATTATAAAGTATAGACTCATTCTTTAAGAGTTACTGATTTTTTTTTTTCAGTTATGCTTTAATGGAATTTGTGCATAATACTGAGCAGACAAAAATGTGCCACAGAAACCATCATCAAATGAGATGTCTTAGGTTTGTTACTAGATGCTTTTTATTTAGGAAATCCAAGACACAGGCAACCCTTCATATAAGTGATTAACTTAAAGATTAGGGCATTCACTAAAGTGTTTCTGCAGTAACAGTGCTGCCTCTCACAATCCACTGCCTTGGGCCACTGGGAAATGGAGTGAAGACAAGGCAGCAAATGGACAGATCCATTTTAATGTTTTATTTTGCACACCCTTTCTAGATGCTTACTCCCAGTGTGAATACTATTTCTACACCACTTTATCTTTACATATAATGGCAGTTCTAGGGTCTTAATATGGCAGACTTTCTTATTGTCAAGTGCTTCATTTCTTCTTTAACAGCTTTAGGACCTCGGTGTAGGCCAGGTGTTGATCCCTTTAGTATCAAAAAAAGTATTAATTAGTTTTTTAGATAAGGAACTTATCATTATGCTTTTCACTATGCATATTAAGAGAAGAGTAAGTTACCAACCTTCCATGAAGGAAAGGACTGTGTAGGGTATTGGCATAGGGCCTTCCACAAGAAGAAGTTTGGTACCAGCAGAGCATGAGCACCTCGCTCTAGCTGAAGCCAGCTCCTCTGTCACAGATGACTGTCAGATGCAGAGAGAATGCTGCTGATCATTGTCCTGTGCCAGCAGTCCTGCCGTGCTGGCTGAATGCTGGACACTGTAATGGCTGGCAGATAATTACTCACTCTGCAGTGATACGTGTCATTTGGGTTGAGAGGTTCCTGACATCAACATTGTTATGCAAAATGTCATAGTGCACATAATTTCCATTTTGACTCCAGTATTGAATCTCAGCACCCCTGCCCTTTCCCCAGCTTGTGATCTTTCACTTGCATTCTTCTTCCCAGCTGTTACGTAGGCAAATTCTACTTCTTTGCTGCTTGGCCAGATTTAAATACTGTTTCTCTTTATATGCTGACTGAATACTAACTTTTGCTATAGTTTCCACCTTGTGTAAGTTCTCTCACCTTTCTTACTGTGTTTTTTAAACTTGCTTTGAGTATGATTGGGCTTTGTCTTTTTCCAGCTATGTTGATTCAACTGGAGTAGCAGATTTTGAAAGCCTTCTGAGCTGTTTCTCACATGCATTGTCTGCAAAATGGATCTCTTGCAGTCTGACTTGCTCACTTTACAGCCAGTGTGGTATTTTTGCTCTGACTACAGCTAATTTAATCTTTTAATATTCCATAAGTGAATTCAAGTTTCACCTTACACTTAGGGAAGGACCTTTAGTAGATGCAGAATCTTTGTAAATATTGTTACACACTCCCCAGTTCATGACATCCAGAGGCTTTAGAATGCTTCTCCCATGCTGGCTCTACACATTACATTTCTTGTTTGCTCTTATCTGTACCAGCCTGTTTATCACAGGACTGTCAGTTGTAGCTTACTTCCATCCATTTCTTTTCTCTTTCCACTTCCTCACAGTTGTCCATTTTTCCTCTCTCTCATTTCCTTTAAAAAGCAAAAACTTCATTCTGCAGCCAGTTATCTAGAATCAGCTGATGCATGTGGCCAGAGCTCCACATTGTTCTGGCTTGTTGCCCTAGGATTGCAAGGTCTCTTGTCTCAATGTATTATTTCTTTTCCCACTCTTGAGAAAGTTCCTTGTCAGGACAGTACTGCCAGCTCACTAGATCAAAGCTTTAATTTTGGGTGGACCTCCTCTAGATTTTTTTATCCTTTTTTTTTTACTATTCCCCAGTACTACTTATCACAGCACTAAAATACCAGTATCCATATGTCCTTGAGTAGCTATTTTGTTGGGTGTTTTTAATTTGATGACTTCATGCCCTTACTTTATCAGGTGAAACCTGTCCTTAGCACTTTCACTGATGGCTGGTTACTGTTGTCCTCACATTTTTGTGCTGTTTTGCAAACTTTGGGTATCTTTTCCTTTGAGGAAAAAGACAGATCAGCTGTTTATCTTGCAATGTGAGATTGCCTTAAACGGGCTGATCCCGAGCCTCCTCCTTTTGAAAGCCTTTTTCTTCCCTGCAGTATCTTCTTCAAGGCAGTAGTATTTCCAATACTGAAAAAAAAAAAAAAATAAGGTTCAGTAAATCTGCTGACCTTAATCCTCCATTATCTTATTTTTCTTACACTTTTTCCTCTTGTGTTACTAGAATGTATTTGTGTAGTGTCCATGTGACAGCTCAATTTGCCTTCAGCCTGTCCTTCATTCCTTGGCTGATTTTCATTCCATAGGGACAATTATCAGGCAGTATCTTTTCATGATGTGTAAGCCAGCTAGAGAAAATAGACCACTGCACTGGATTTCTTTTCCCTCCTCCTTTCCCTGAGATAACTTTTGCTCATTTAGATACAGAATTTTAGGGGAAGAAAGTTACTCACCTAAACCAAGTTAAACTAAACTTTAGTCACCAAAACTTATAACCTAAACTTAGACTATATAGGGAACCTATAGGCTATGTAGAAGAAAGACATCTTCTGAAATACATTACATGTGGAAGGTGTAAGTTTGCTGTTCTGAACTGCTCTCTAGAGGATCCTTCCTTATTGTGTTGATGGCATAGAGAGCCAGGTAAATATTGACTAGTAGTAGACAATATTAATAATTACCCTGAAAGTGCTTTTTGGGGTGCCAATTCCAGGCTGTGTTTTTTGTTTGGTTGTTTGGTTTGGGATTTTTTGCATTTACAGCTATCACTGTAATGCATCTGTTCAGTGTTTTTAAAATGTGCAACCACAGATTTTGGTTTTTTACCTGTTTATTCTGTACCTCCATACATGTAGCCCTTTGTGACCTCTGTATCCTCTGGCTGCACACTGACAACTTAACTTGCTTCTGTAATTTCTGGCTATCTTTTATGCTTGCTTATTTCCATATTATTCTTTGTTTTCTGATTAAAATGAGGACAAAGATCAAACTTCTATTAATTAGATTAGGAGATCCTTCAGACCATGAAATTTCTTTTAAGGCCTCCAACCAAGCTTTTGTGTCTTTTCTAGTATTATGGAATTGCTGAGGCACAGAGTCTGCTTGGAAAGTCTTACTAAAGATGCTGAATCCCTGTACTCCTACTGTCCTTAGAAAGAAATGAGGATGTCAGAGCACATACATTTTTTAAAATAAGCTTTTGGTTTTTAGCCTTTGGCTTTTGGTTTGTTTTGTTGTGGCTTTTTAAAGTTCTGTTGAAGTAATAAAGCTTCTTTTAAAGTAATATTTTCAGGACCAAAAGTAGGAAAATCTTCAGAAGAGAAGTATACGTAGGAATGATTTCTTTGCACTTCATCCCTGAGAATGAATGCATGGATTATAAATATCTGTCCTTGTATCTCCTTAAGAATGTTAAATTTCTTTTTGATTATCATGAAATTGAATGAATACTATATACATATATTTGTTTATTTAGAAATAGTTTTTGTCTGAAATGAAGTATTTAGTTTGCTGAAAGAATGGAGAAAAAATAGTTGTTAATGGTCTTGAGGTCTTTGTAGTTGACACGAGTTGTAGAATGAGGCTGGAGTTACTTTGCTTTTCACCATAAATTTGCAATGACTGTCAAATTACAAAACTTAGGTGCATGTTTTGCCTTATTGGTTTTAGATGCAGCTTTTTTTTTCTTTAAAATGCAGCATTTCAGCCATATTTCTGTCTGTGTTGACCCTAGACCCTAGATGTAGGAGGTAAAAAGAGATTCCCTTTAGGACATTTACTGACAGGAGATGATATAATTATGCATTTCCTCTGCAGTGCATACTCTATTAGTATTGCAGTGTTGTGCTGGTATTGAAAAAAAAGACATTAAAAAACCACAACAAACAAACAAAAAACCACTCAGAAGTTTAAACAGAGTATGAGTAGTGGTATGAGTATGAGTAGCTTTTTATTTGTCTGTTTCATTGAAATAACAAATACTTACATAATGAAAAATAGATTACTTATTTTTAAAATATGTATGGTTTTTAACATAAAAAAAACCCTCTGGGTAATTAGGTTTCCAAAATGTATAAACCCAGTGGTGGTCAGACACAGCTTAACCAAGCCACTATTTTAACTTAGAAAATAAGTCATTTTTCTGAACAGAAGATGTGGGTGAGAAAGACAATCCTATTCTTTTATCAAGTCTGTGATAAAATGACATTTAATTTGTGTGTTTTTATTTAGGTTGGGAATGTCAAGAGGGGAATCAATGAAACTCACTGCGGTGCAGAACAATGATGAAAATGAAAGCAATTCTTTGTGTGGATCTTCTGGGACACCTGGTCCTTCTAAGCAAGCAACCTTTGAGGACCAAGAAGAGAAAGGCACTAAAATTCCACCTTCACCAGAGAGAGATTATTGTCCAACCCTTAGCAGTATGGAACAGGCTCCTGTCAAGGATCTGACAGCAGACTCAGAAGATATACTGATACCTGAAGAATCAATCATTCAGGAGGAGATTGCTGAAGAGGTTGAGACAAGTCTTTGTGAATGCCAGGAGGAGAACCATAAAACAGAACAGGAGTTTTCTGAGGAATCAGTAAGTCCAGCTGGCACAAATGAAGAAACAGAGGCAGTACAGCTTGCAGACAGCACCGAGTCCTGTGTCATGATGAATGATGTAACTGATAGTGTATCTCACATTGAAATTAAAGTGGAGTTGAAGTCAGAGTGCCCTCAGGAGGAGATGTCAGTTGTGATAGATCAGCTGGAGGATTGTGTATCACCGGCACGATCAGCTTCATCCACTAACTCTGCCAGTGATACTGCAGAGAAGGATTCTGAGTCTGCAAAAGAGCTAATTGCACCCGAAATGCAGAGCACTGCCCTGGAAAGCTCCTTGTTTACGGGTGGAGGCATTGCAGTGGATATGGAGCTTCAAAGTGACCCTGAGGAGCAGTCATCTGAGAATGCCTGTATTTCTGAAACTTCTTTTTCCTCTGGCAGTCCAGAAGGGCCATGTGTTTGTATTGCCTCTCCTGGAGGAGACACTCAGTCAACTTCAGAGGAACCCTGCACTCCAGCATCCCTTGAAACAGCTTGCTCATCTGAGGTGTCCAGTACTGAAAACATTGAAGGTGATATTCAGCAAAAGGCCAGTGATGAAAACTTGCATACACCTGTGATGTCAGAGATCTCTCCAATGTCAACCTCGCCTGTAACCTCAGAAGCATCTCTGATGTCAAATTTACCTTTAACATCAGAGGCATCACCAGCTTCTAATTTACCTTTAACATCAGAAACATCTCCAATGTCTGATGTGCCTTTAACATCAGAAACATCTTCAGTATCTTCTGTTCTTTTAACTTCTGAAACATCCGTGGCAAATAATTTGCCTCTTCCATCAGAGACATCTCCAGTTTCTAATTCCTCAAGCAATGACAGACTTATTTTGCAGCAAAGGAAATCACCGTGTTTGTTGGAAGACCCCCTTCCTGCTTTGAAGGAAGAAAGCTCTGCTGTTCCTAAGGTGGTTCAGGAAGAGAATATTGTTCAGCCAAAGCAGCTGCAGAGTGCCCCTGAAAACAGAAAAGTTGGTCCACTAACACTTATACCTGATACTTCAGGACTGGAAGAACCTCAAAGCAAAACCCTCGGTCATCAGCCATCTAAGTCACATTCTGAAACTGAGAAATCCTACATTGCATCCATCCCAGAACACTCTCCTCCAGAAGTGATCAAAGTTAAGAATCACAGTGTTCAGCAAAGAGGTGACAAGAAAGGAACACTGTTGCCATCAGAGGTAGCTGTCTTATCAGAAGGACCAGTTGGCAAAACTATCGAATTGCTTCCATCAAAGCCCCATGATAAACTCTATACCTCATCTCTTGAGAAAGCTGCATTCTCTGAAGGGGGCAGAAGTAAATCTCACAAACTAACAGGCAGCACCCAAAGCCGTCTAGAGAGTTCACATTCTTCCAAGTCATTAGAACCCACAAAATCTCCTGAAGTGAGGAATGAAAGTAGAGACACAGAGATCCCAAAGAGGAAGACAGCAGAACAGCACAGTTTTGGCATCTGCAAAGAGAAGAGAGCTAGGATAGATGATGATCAGCCTAACCGTAGTGCTTCATCAACGAGTCCATCTGAGAAGGATCCACCACCCAGAGAGGAACCCCGAGTCCCACCCCTTAAGGTAATGAATAAACAGGCTGCCTTGGAAACTAAAGGTTTATTGTCTCCCTCCTGCTGACTGCCTGCAGACACAGTGAGTGGGTGCTGCACTTTTTGTGAAGGTGTGAGGGATGTTGTCATGATGATTTCACTACCTGTTACACTCCTAGCATGCCAAATTACTTCTGATCTAAATACACCTACAGTTCTTCAGTCAGGGTCTTTGCTGCAAAATCGCTTTTGTGTGAGGGAAAGTTCTCCAGGATCTATGGCTTAATCTGATTCAAGAGTTTCCCCATGACTGACATGGTGCTACTTGTTTTTCCAATTTCCCAACTGCATTGTCCACTTGTTCTGTGGATGACTTCTCCAGCAAGCATGAATAATAAGTGTTACTGTAACCACTACTAAGAAAAACAACTAGTGCCTTGATCCAACAGGAGAACCTAGAGTCAGAATAGCTGGTGATCCGTTTGCAAGGCCAAGGCTTGGGGTAGGCTGAAGTATAAGATTTCCCTGGAGAATTAATTGGAAATGGAGACCTGGCTACCAGGTGGAAGTGTCTAATGGATCTGTGGATAGACAACTTTGTTAAAGGCAAAGCAAAAAGTAAAAAATATACACCAACTAAGTAAACAATTTTATGTGTACCATTCTGCTATGTAGGAAAGTAAATCCCAGCTGAAAGCTTTGGTTTTTTTCCCTAACAGAGGGATCTATAGATTTAGTTAAATATAGACTCAGCGTTTTGACCCTTTTAATTTTGTACATGATGGCATCAGCCAAGTTTCAGATCCCATATGCCCAACTTAAGCCACTGACTTCACAATACTAGTTGCTGATTATTCAGAAATGCCCTTTTCTGCATTTATTTTTAGCTGCTGCAATCACTGAACATTGTTAATATGGCCAGGAGGGCAAATAGGCTAACTGTTCTAATCACTGGTGCAGCAGCATATTTCCACTAATTTATTTTTATGAGCAGTGATGCAATTGGAAGTTGCCCCAGTCTGAGTTTAGTGATATTCTTTTGTATTTGGAAGGTCTCTATCTAGCCTAATAAACCCTAACCACTCTGAGGACAAAGGAAAATAGATCACTGAGGAATAAAAAAAAGGTCAGGACTATAATAATAAAAATAATCAAGTATTTAGGGCTTTAGCAGTTCTGGTGATGCAAAGTGGAAACTGAAAAAAAAGCTGCTACTGGAACAGAAAGCAAAATGTTTTGAAGTAATTGTGAATTTGCGATATTCTTTCAAATATGGTCAAATAAATGCCAGAGCCTCACAATATTAGGCATAAGTGTGTGTTTATAAGCCAAAAATTTAACTGCTAGGAAAAATGAGGTATTGCAGCCTTCCAGACCAGCATAGAGTTGTATGGTTTTAAAAATGTTTATCTGTTACAATGCCATCTTAATATTGATTCCAACTGATCTCTTGTGGAAAATCAGATGCTGTCAGTCCTGCAGTTTTAAGAATTGAATCTCCCTGAAGCTTCCACCCAGTGAATGAGAATACTTTAAAAACTGGCAAGCACTGACAATCGATTCTAGTGTTGTTTTGTGTAACAAATATTTTGCTCTTGGGTCATCTCACCAACAAACCTATATCCTTTGTAATTAAAAGAGAACCCAAATTCTCCTAAATAATTCTGCTGTATGGCTCTCACTTCCTCTCAATACCTTCTGACTACTTTTTCTACCTAGTTTTCTTCTCAGTGCCTTTCAGAAGAGAAGACACACCGTTAACCACAACCACTGTGGACAGCTGGTGAACATATGTCCATTTTAAGATATTGAGATTTGGGGTTTTTTTGCTGTCCTTTGGCTACTCTGAGAGAGTGTATGAGTTATAAATCGGTCCCAGGACTCTTAATCTCTTACCCTGAAAACTGATTTGCCTAATTGGAAACACACTAATAATCCCAGTTGTTTTACAGGTTATTATTTTGCTTAAAGTCTTAGGTATTTAAAACTTTAATATTTGCATTTTTAGTATTTGTAGCTTTGAGGATTTATTTTTTAAATGCAGTAGTGTAGGAGATATCTCAGAGATGTACTAAAATGAGTCTCTTATAATTGTGGGTGAGGAAGGGAAAGGCTTGTCCTTTGGCAATTCACTTCTTTTACACCACTTACCTGAAGTGCTCTGTGGTGTAAGGTGAAAAACAGGCTCAGTGGAGACACTGCTACCACCTCTCTAAAGGCAGAATACGGTCTGCTCTATGAGTGAAAGACAGGCTGTTCCTAGAGCCTTAGTCATTGGAGACCAAGGAGCAAAAGCACAACACGATCGTTATTTTTCTCACACATTTGCAGCAGGTGCTTTGTTGTAGGTCCTTGTCCAGTACGCACTAGGCTTGTTGATCTTCTCAGTTAGATACTCTGCGTATAAAACAGGTCTGACAGATTGTAGCAGATAAACATCATGTTGTCATCCAGTTCAATCTTTCTTCCTGTCAGAAGGATAGTACAGGTGTCCGTTACTCATGCTGGAGGATGATAAAAGAGTGATGTGTAAATATCATTAGCTTTTAGCATTTTTCATTCCAGCTACACTGAACAGTAGTTCCCATCACTACCTTCCTCTGACTCTTTAAGAGACAGGTGGCAATTTTAGCGAGTTGATGATGTCATTAAAATTATTGGTTTTTTTCTTCCTTTAGATTCAGCTTTCAAAAATTGGACCACCTTTTATCATCAAGAGCCAACCTGTTTCTAAACCGGAGCCTCGAGTTTCCCCAAGTACGTCGGTCAGCAGTGGGAGAAACACTGGGGCTAGAACTCTTGCAGATATCAAAGCACGAGCTCAGCAAGCAAGAGCCCAAAGAGAAGCTGCAGCTGCAGCAGCCGTGGCAGCAGCTGCGAGCATAGTCTCTGGAGCAATGGGGACCCCGTGCGAAGGTGGGAAGACAAGAACACTGGCACACATCAAGGAGCAAACAAAGGCCAAGCTATTTGCAAAGCATCAAGCCAGAGCTCATTTACTCCAGACTAATAAAGAATCTAAGTCGCAGTTCAGCTCGAAGGAAAGTACCTCATCTCTGGAGATACCAACTTCTACTGACACGAAGATTGAAGGTTCTACTGGTGTCATTATAGTTAATCCTAACTGCAGGTCCCCCAGCAACAAGTCTGCTCACCACCGTGAGACGACGACTTTATTGCAGCAGTCCCTTAACCCAGCTACGTTACCAGAAACTGCTACTGAGATCCCCGTGCACAGTTCTGATGAAAACATACCTATGCCACAATTGTGTGAGAAAATTATTTCATCTACCTCTACTGAAAGTAACAGTGTGCCAGTGCTTTATAATAAAAGTTCCGTCTCTGTGTCTGTTTGCAGCACTGCTATGTCTGGAGCAATTAAAGAACTTTCTTTTGCAAGTTCTGTTGATAAATCCTCTGTTTTAATGTCTGTTGACAGTGCAAACACAGCAGTTTCAGCTTGTAATATAAATATGCTGAAAACCATCCAAGGGGCTGATACTCCCTGCATAACCATTGGACCAAAATGTATTGATAAGAGTAACGTGCCAGGCTCCGCAGACAATCCGGCCTTGTCGAGCGCCCTCGATGACAAAAGGCTGCAGATTCCAAGTAGCAGTGCGAGTAGTGCAGTCTCCAGTCATTATGCCACTGTGCCAGCTTCAGCCGTTGCAAATAATTTGCCAAATCATCTCTCTGGTAGTTCTGTACTGATTCCCCCAGTGGGGACTACCAACAGATTCTCTTCTGATAAGATAGCCATAACTGGGTGCAGCGAGCAAAGCGCCGTCGCCATTCACGCTACCGCTAGGTCAGCTTTAAGTTGCAGTGAGGCCCTGGCAGTGGCAGATGCGGTTGCAAGGCCACCCATCTCAGTGTTTACTGGTAACATGGTGACAATAAGCTCTTACGATAATGCTACTAAATTAAATGCTGATCTCTTAGAGAAAAGCTCTGGAGCACGAAACCGAATGGATCTCTCTGGTAAATCGCAGCCGGTGAACTTCACACAAACTGCCATGAACAGGTCTATACCTTGCAAAGTCATTGTTGACCACACTACAAATCTGAATTCCAGTCTGTCGCTTTCTTCTTCTATCGAAAATGCAGAGAACAGCATCGACCTGCAGAGCAGATCCGTAAGGACAGAAGCTGCCTTACAAAGTATAGCCTGTCCTCAGGTGTCTGTCATAAGCAGGCCTGACGTGGTGTCTAGTGAAAGCCTTGAGCACAGTTCCACCTTTATTGCCATTACAGCGAAGCAAGACAGCAAGAACTTGCAGGCAGGTTGTTCAAGTCTTCGAGAAGTGCCTCTCGCTCCTCAAGATAAATTGATTGAGGTGGTTCCTCCCAGCCAAGGTTTTGCTGAGCAATTGAGAGGTCCTTCAGCATTTAAAAACGAAGCAGATGCTGCCTGCGCCAGTCAGTATAACAGCAACAGCAGAATTTGTTGGCACGACGAGGAGGCGATGAGCACGGACCAGCCGGTGGTCGGCCATCTTAACTCCGGCAAGCATAAGGAGTACGCGGAGCAAAACTGCTTAAAAAATGTCAAAAGCGAGCCTTCCGGTTACACTCCAATGTCAGAACTGCAGTCCAGGAGCCTGCTGACGAGCATGGCTCTTCCCGTTAAATCGGAAGCTAACGAGTCTGACAAGTGCTTCAGGATGGACACGGAGGATTTCACGGGGCCCGAGATGCCCGCCCAGGCTGCCGAAATGGCCGCGAGCGCGCAGCCGCCCCAGACCTCCAAGGCGTCCGTGGCCGACTCCATGGACGACTCCCTGTCCCTGACAACAGAAACCCTGAAGAGAGTCACCGGTGCCGGGGGCTCGAGCTGTCGCTTGTCGTCAGTGGAGGCCAACAATCCCTTAGTGACCCAGTTACTGCAGGGCAATCTGCCTCTGGAGAAAGTGCTGCCGCAGCCCCGCTCAGGAGCCAAGCTGGAGATTAACAGGCTTCCCTTGCCTTTGCAAACTACCTCAGTATGTAAAACAGCGGTGTCCGAGAGAAATATTGCCGAGCATCCTTCCAGCTCCCCCAATCCAGATGGTAAAGGGTTTACAGCAGGCAGCATAGCCCCGCTACAAATCAGAAAGCGTGAAAACCATCCGAAAAAGAGGATGGCCAGGACCGTAGGGGAACACGCGCAAATTAAATGTGAGCCTGGGAAGGTGTCGATGGACACAGATGTTAAAGTGGCTCCGTGTGTCATTAGTTCCAGCATGAATCAGCTAGGGCATGGCCAGCCGTTCAAGCAGGAGTGGCTGAACAAACACGCCATTCAGAGCCGCATTGCTCACAGCCCCGAGATCAAGCAGCAGAAGAGGCCGTTGCCTTCGTGCAGTTTCCAGCAGAGCTTGTTTCACGTTGACAAAAACGGCAGCTTTCACGCAGAAGCCAGTACCTCACATAGACAGCATTTTTACCAAATGTCCATGGCTGCAAGAGGCCCCATTCCTACGGCAGCTTTGTTGCAAACTACTTCAAAAGGCCCACCTGGCTGCAACGCATTTGCTTTTAGCAGACACCTGGAACAGAAGGGCTTGGGAGATGTGAATATTTCTACAGCGGCTCACCAGCTGAGGCTAGGAAGCGTGTTTTCCCCTAATATTCAAATTAAGGAAGGTGATGACATTGCCAGTGCCTCTCAAACTCTGCAGAGTAAAACGTTAGTGCACCCCCCTCCTCCCCCTCCG